>NC_084652.1:28344445-28478578 GCF_019802595.1 Syngnathoides biaculeatus
CCCGAAACCACGACAAATGCACTTTTGCCGACGCTTTGCGCCTTCTGTGCGCCTTTTCAGCATGACAGCACGACGAGTACGTCGGGCGAAACACGCCGGCTGGCTCACGGGATCCACCTGCTCCTCCTCCTCCTCCTCGGCCTCCTTCCTGCCTTAGCAACAGCAGCAGAGGCAAAAACAAAGTGACAATGATGGCGGCTGACAGCTTTCGACGTGATGACCGCTCTTGAAATTTACGCTCACTTGTACGTGCGTCAATCTGCCTTACAAGTGCAAACGCACGCAGAAGGACTGCGAGCCGTGCGCCCCCTGCTGCACGAGTGTCTCTTTGCCCTGTGCACACACAGGGAGTGCCAGCAGGGGGCAGCAGCGTGCACGTATCCTCACTTTTCTTGCGCCAGCAGTCGCCCAATTTACCAGTTTTGGAGCTGCGAATCGTCATTTGCCCAATTTCTCGCTTGGCGCTACCGGATAAAATCGGAGTCACCAGCGGGGTTGAGATTGGAGCGATTAAGCCAGCGTAACATGGGCAAGGAGAGCCACGGGCGCCGTCAATTCAACCCACAAATGAAATCCGGGCCACAACGCGCGCACAAACCGCACAACTTCAGTAAGTGACGGGACTCGTGAGGCCACACCCCTTAAAGTGCCCCCCAGACTGCAAAAGCATTTTTTCAAGACGTCCTCAGAGTCGCTCAAATCAACATGACGCCCATTCGTCCCTCCGCCATCTTAGATTTGGAAGCCTTCGAGAAGTGCGGCAACGGAAGCGTCATCGGATGAGGCCGGCGGAGCAATCGACAAGCCTCGGGCCGCACAACCAAAAGAGTGCTACAAAATGACAACTTCTACAAAGACATTTAATGCGTGTCGTCGTGAAAAAGACAAGAGGACTTCTCTTTCGTTTCTTTCTTACCTACCTGAAAAAAGAAACGACGACAGAAAAAATGTGCTTCTACTTGTAGCGTAGGAAGCTGGCACCACCACAAAGTCGGCGAAGGGCACCCGATGACGTCAGCGACAGGAAGTGGATGTTGACGGATGGAAGGACGTGACGACGACAATGATGCTCGAGCCAGCGACATACTGAGGTGGTCCGCCGTCGCGCAGAACCCAGCGCGTGCGAACCACGCCCCCCCTTTCATGCTCTCACAAACGTGATTGGACGGGTCATGCGTCCCCGCCCCCGCCCCCACCCCCACCCGACACTTACTTGAACGTCACGCTTTGGCGAACGTGAGGCCTGCACCAACGCGAGTAGGATTTCGTTGAGCAGGGTTGAGTCCTGCCATTGGCGTCAGGGGCACAAAGGGTGTGGTCATCGTCATCGTCATCATCATCATCATCATCACGGACAGAAGCTCAAAGCATTCAAATTCAGTTGGGATTTTTATTTGATATTTGAGCTGGTGTAAAATAGGAGTCAATTGTTCTGTTCAGTGCGCAGAGCCCGCCTGGACGTTCCCATGATTTTTATACTTGCTTACATATATTGTTTGAACACGTGAATGTGGCACCTTCAAGCATCTGTAAATTGCACCCAAGGATGGGCAAGACAATTCTTCCCAGATTTCAAACAAGGAAATGTTTGAGACGTGACCTTAAATACATGCCCAGCCGTGCTGTCAATTAACTCACATTGAGTTGATCTTCCAAAGCCAGACGCACTACTTTTTGTGGACGCATACGTCCGATCTTCCAAAAAAAAAAAAAAAACCCTAAAATCGATACAATTCTCTGACTCATTATTGTGCCATTTAACACGACTCATTTGAGCAATCGTGACTGAGCTGAAACAAGGTCGCTTTGGCCTCATTTGACTTCAGACAAAGAGACAAAACATTTTTTGCACGGTCTATGTAAACCTCTGGCTTCAACTCTATAGATTTCTTTTCATACACAAACCCAATTCGGGATGTTGTGTTTAATAAAACAGAATACAATGATTTGCAACTCATGTTCAACCTGACTTGAACTGAATACACTACAAAGACGTCTCATGTTCAATCGGATCAACTTTGTTTTGAGCAAATAACCATTAACTTGAAATTTTCAAGGTGGCCAAAAAGAACGCGCATCCAAACCTGCTTGGAACATTCCACAGGTGAACGGGCTCATTGGGAACGTCGCGGGCGCCCCGATTGGCTCGAAAAGGAGCCGTTCACAGGCAAAGACGGGGCGAGGCTCACGTCTTTATAAGCAAGTGCGTGAGGAAACGCTCCAACAGTTTAAGCTCTACGTTCCCCAACGTGCAATTGCAACGGATTTAGGGATTTCATCATCATCATCATCATCATCGCCAGTCCAGAAGAATAATTCTCTCTTTTCTATTGATGTGAAACATGTTTTGCGTTCTCCCAGCCCTTTGAAACTGTTTTCTTTTTCTCCCCAACATAAACTTTGACTGCAAGGAGTATTTCTCGGTTCACAATCACAATAATGGGCACAAAAAAGGAATTTCTGCCCCCCGACGTTACCTCGATGCTGGTGCTAAGGCTGGGCAGCGTGTCAGAGGTGACGGTGGCGCTCTGAAGGCTGGAGAAGTCCCACGCGTTGACGGGAGCCCCGCCCCCGGCTGCCTTGGAAGACTCCGCCCACCTCTCGCTGTCCAATAAGGTCACTTCGTAAAACTCTTGGATGTCTGCGGCCAAGAGAACAACAAACGTTTATTTGCTTCCCGCCTTTCTGGATCGCGACGAAGCCACGAGAGTCACCAGCCGTGGAGCCGCACAAAAAAATGACTTTTTGCATTTAAAGCGGGTGTCTTCGGGCAAAAATTTAGACCGGGTCACGTGAAAACAGAACGACGCCTGAGCACGGAGTTCGGTCGTCTTCCCCGGCTCTGTGGACGTTTACGGTCGCTGAACGGTTCTCGGACCCAGCCGCCGCTCACCCGAGTCGGGAGGAAGCGCTTCGACCCGTTCAGCCCCAACGCGCAAGTGCTTGACCCCCCCCCCCCCCGTCAGTGTCGGGTCCGCACTCAGTCCAGCTTTTCTTCTTTCCAAATGTAATCAGAATGGCCGTCGATTTATTTGTGGAATTTTACTATTTCCAAAAAATCCCAGGGGTCCAACGTAAACACGGCAGCGGTCGCGAGGGGGGGGGGGGGGTGGGAAGAGCATTCCCAGTCTTCATTTGCTGCTTGTAGTTGAGGGTGTCGCAAAAGCAAAAACAGGTGACGCGTTTTCACAAGACGCTGCTTTTCTTCGCTTTTTGTTCATTTTTGGTGACGTTCACCCACTGATGAGTCCAGAACAGAAAAAGCTCCAAAGAACTCATTGCTGGCGAAAGAGGCGAGCGCTACGCTTTGTTTCGGGAGCCGAAGATGCCGCAAAAGGCTCGGCAAAGGTCCGGCTCCTAGGACTGTGCCCCCCTGTGGTCGTGGAAGCGCATTACAAAGAAGGAAGAGTTTATTTTGGGAAAGTTTCAAGTGGGAGTGTGGAAAAAGATCAAATGTTGTCAGCGGTTAAGTGATGTAAAAATACTCGCATTTGACAAATTCAACAGTAAAAGTTTGCGCATGCGTGGCTGACGTTTGCCCTTTGAACCCGCAGCGAAGATGACCAGCGCGCCATGATGTTTGCCATCTGCTGGCGGGGATGCGGGCCGGGAAGGCGGACGAGGACCACGACGACAACAACACGGTGGAGCGTATCAGATGGGGCCAGGAGGGGGGGGGGGATTATGTGGCCGGGCTGGGGGGAGTTGGCAGAGGGTAATCGTCATGTCCGCAAAGGATTACAAGCGGCTCGGCCCGCCGTCGCTGTCGCCTGGTTTTAAAGCGCCCCCGACCCGCGTTTGGCACTGCGCCCGTGTAGTGACAAAGTCGCTGTCGTCGCAGCGCCCGCTGAAGGTTTTGAAAAGGTGCCAAATTGCCCCTTTTTCACATCCGGCGGCCATTTGGACGGATGTCGTCGGCGCATAAATGCCACCCACCGGTTGCTTGCAAGCGTTTTCACGCAGCAAAAAAAAAAAAAGACGTCAATATTAGTTTGCGCTCTATTCGCACGTCTTACTGTAGCGTTGGTGTCCAACCAAAACCACAGAAACCAATTCTAATTTCGTCTCTGGCGTTTCCTTTGGAACGTTAACATTAAGCTCGGCAACCTAGCGGCAGGGACGCCGTCCCGGAAGGAGACCGGCTCAAAAGTTCGGAGGCGAAACTTTGAGTCGGCGCTCGTGTACTTTGAATGAGCAGCGTGACCAAAGGCGGCCATTTCGGTGGAATTCCAGAGAAAAAGAGAACGTCGCCGTGCAAAAACATATTTCATACGGCTGAAGTCAGACACTGTGGCACAGCTGCACACTTCTGAGGACCGGGGGTTCAAATCCCGGCCCCGCCTGTGTGGAGTTTGCATGTTCTCCCCGTGCCTGCGTGGCTTTCCTCCCGCATCCCAAAATGCTGCCCGCATTCATTGGCCCCTCTAAATTGCCCCGTCGGTGCGATTGTGAGCGCCACTCTTGTCTGTCTCCGTGTGCCCTGCGACCGGTTCAGGGCGCGCCCCGCCTCCCGCCCGTTGTCAGCCGGGATAAGCACAGGCGCTCCTGCGACCCTTGTGAGGATAAGCGGCTCGGAAAACAGACGGACGTCTGAAGCCAAATCTGTTTCAGTCCAGTCAGTTGTTGAATTTTGTTCATTTTCGACGATTTTCTTCAAGGTCAAAAGTTTACACACAGGGAAGGCCAGATGACGAGGTCGCGGCTTCGGAGGCTCCTGATCGGTTTAACTGACATCATGCGAGTTCGAGGATCGAGCTCATCCTTGGGTGCAATTTACAGACGCTTGAAGGCGCCGTGCGCATCTGCTCAAAGAAAGTAGAAACACGATGGGGACGGGCTCTGCCTGGCGTTTTGGTCGGACATCTGCCACTCAACCCCAGAACAAAAGCTAAAGAGCTTGTGTAGATCCTGGATGAAGCCATCACGCAGTTGAAAGGTCACTATGTGTCAGCACTTCAACATGAAATCACAATTTTGTTTTTGCAAGAGACAAAACAAAGAAGAGTCAAGAATGCGACATTCCTCGGGCGTCCGTTTCAGGCCCAGAGTCGGAAAGGAAGTTCTGAACGTTGGTGGCCGCGTGACAATATTTCTATTTCCGAAAATAGCTGCGCGGCCGTTGCTCCTGCGTTTGACTGTCAGTCTTTTTTTAAATGTTGAACGGCGACGGCCGCGAGCGAGCGCGCAGGCGTTCCGCCCGCCGATATTCCGACTTCACGTTCCGCCTCGTCACAACTTCCTACTTGCTGTTGCCGAGCGCGAGAAGGAAAAAACGCCGGTGTCCGACGTGAGGAAGACGACGAAGACGCACGTGGCTGAGCGCAATCTCGATAACGCGACACACGCGCTTATTTGTGTCAGTCCGTCACGACTTGTCAACCGGTCCTCGGATGTGGACCCGATGAGGACGCGCACGCTTACCAATCACATTTCATTTTGCTGATGGAAAAATGACACCAAAATCTTTCAAAACAACTTCTGTGCTTTGCTTCTTTTGTGTTGCCACCGAACAAACTTTGATTTTTTTTTTTTTTTTGCCATCAACTTTTAGATGTCAACACGATCGCGAATAAGTGAAATGGTCAACTCACAAAAGTGTGAAGCGGAAGCAGCGGCGGGCTCCCCTTTGACTAGGCAAGATGCCAAAATGTGATTTTTTTGTGTGTCATTGTTGTTGTTTTAAACCTCAAGAATCAAAGAGCGGGACACACTTTGAATGACGTCAGCCGCTTCAAAAGCCGCAAATCATCCAGGACACTCAATTCAAATGACTAACATCTTCAGTTGTTGCGCTCGGAGAACCTTTGAAAAGCGCAAAGGCGCCGTACGTACCGATGAGGGCCTGGAAGAGGTTGCTCTGGAAGATGTCGATCACCCTCTGGATGGACACGCGCAGCTGCCGCTCGTCGGCGTGCTGGAGTTTGGCCCGGTATTCTTCCAGCAGGGACAGCGCGCGCTGGGCGTCTGGCGCAGGAACAAAAGAGTCAGACGGGACGCGTGCGTCGTGGTTCCGTCCGCAACATGACGTCGTCACGCTCAAAAGTCCGGACGGGAGTGGTTCGACGCAGCGGGACAAAAATAACAAAAAAGTGCGCGTCAGAAAGGAACTCAAGTTTTTGCTCAAAATGATCTGCAATTGTGTTGAGCCAAATGTTATGGAAGTCAGGATCGCTGTCGAGGACAATAAATACTGGCGCCGGTATCGGTCCGAAAACAAGTCGTATCGAACGTCCGTATTCAAAAGTTCAAGCGGTTCATTGTCCGGACCTTGCAACTTTTAACAAGATCGCGTCGTCCGTTTTCAAGATGGTGGAGTCCCGTCACGGCACGGCTGACATTTTGCTTTGTTTCGGTCACGGGAAGCTCGTTAATAACTTGTTTATTGTTTGCACGGCAATCCATTCGTTCGAGTCTCACTTGCATTTCATTGTCAAAAGTTAAATATTGATTTTTGGAATTGCAGACGATCAATCTGCGTTCTTCACTAATATCATAAATATCTTAAACATTACGTGAGCAAAAATAAGTTTGCTATCAAACATTACAACAGCAGATGGGATGAACAAGTAAACAATCAAGACTTGATCACTTGTGACTTTTTTGGGGGGAGGGAAACCAGTCAAGTTTAATATATATACACACACACTTTAAATAAAATGTATTGTAATTGAAATCATTTTGAACGTAAAATAATTTATAAATAGTGTCGTGTGTGTATATATATATATATATATATATATATATATATAAAATTGAGTGTTGCCTTCCCATACGAAAAGTGAAGCGAGCGACTGTCCGTGAGCCTTTCGGAACCGACGAGTGACTTTCGGTGTGGTCAGAAGCATCGAGCGTGCGTCGACGATACTTCGGCCGGACTTTGTCGGCCGCTCGTTTCCCAAGTTGGTCGGTTAGCATGCCGCGCTAACCGGCTAGCTCACCTCCACGCACTCACTTGGGCGGGCCTCCCCCCCAGCGGCCCGGTTCCGTCCGGACCCGCGTGACACTTTGTCCCGATAAACTTTGCGTGTCCGGTTCGACGGGCGGCGACGCCGTTCGGACGAGTGACGATTAGCATGCTAGCTGGCTAGTAAGAAAGCGGTTTACGGCGGGAGCGGGAGGACCGGAACCAGCCGCGTCCAGTGGCGCTTTACCTTTCTTTCGGACCGGCATTGCGCCTCCGCTTCGGCTCTGTTCGGAGGCCCGCCTGCCGGGCGGGACTAGTTCGGCGGCGGCTCGGAGGAGAACGTCGCTGTCCTGGACGACACCGACACCGACGACGTTAGTGGAGAACTCGGACTCGACTGGGAGGGACCCGTCCCCCCCTGTCCCACCAGCACGAGTCCAAATAGTCCCGGCCTGCCCGCCTCCACCCACCCAGTCCCGAACTGCACTGGACGGTACCACTGTGCCCGAATCACGCAAGCGGACCAGAGCCGAGCGGCTCCCCGCCCCGGAGTGCCGAAGAAGAAGAAGAAGAAGACGACGAACAAGTAGAAGAAGAAAAGAAAAAAGCCAAACTTGAGCAGGATCAGGCAGAATGGCGCGCGCGCGCCCCCGCGCCTCGTGGACGCGCTTCCTTTGCGTTCGTGTCAAAGTTGGGCGAGTAAATCCCTCCTCCGCCTCTTCCTCTTCCCCTTCCCCTTCCTCATCCTCATCCACGTTCATTTTCAAACTTGACGCAATTGGATTTTTGGCCCATCATCATCAAACGGTTTTACAAGTGTAAAAAGAAGTCAAGACGAGAGGCCGTTGACTGCTCCGGGCGTGACGTCACATCCGGTATTTCTTCTCCAGGCGGGCAAAAGTTAGCACGTTGATGCAGAAAAATACTCGACATACTTTTCTGACTTGAAATGTAGGAACGTCCTCGACTCAAGAATTACAACCAAGCATTGACTCGGCCAAAGGAGAGCGGCGCCGTTAGCAATTCCGCTTCGCGGTTGTGTGGTCGCGGGATCAAATCTGCGCCTCGCCCCGGCGCAGTCGTTACGTTGAACTTCCTGGAGGTCCGAATGCTCGTTTGCGTGCGTGCGCCCGCGATTGGCCGCCGACCGGTTCGGGCCGTCAAGCGGTCTAGAAAATGGAAAAGTAATCCAGCACACGGGTACTTGAAGTACTCTGTGACTTCAGCTCAAGATTTCAGAATCTTCATTTAGCAATAACTTTTGTTAGCAAACGTGCTAACAAGTCCGACGAACTTGAAATTTTGAAATTTCAGCCTTTCAGCTTTCTGTTTCATTCTTCATTCGTGTCCTATTTTTAAATACAATTCAAAATGTTTTGATGTGATTCATCGATGAGATGAACAATAGAATGATTCAAAAAATGATGAAGATAAATCGCCGCCCGAGTTCGGGCGGCTAACTGGTCGACGTCATTTCCAGCCGGTTTGCTTTTCCTCCTTCAGAATTTGACTTTTGTTTTCCATCTGGGCGTGCGTGCGGCTTATGTCGGCGCGATTAATTACGAGCATGTTGTGCAGCGGCGACACGATCACGAAGCGGATCGGCGCCAAATCGCAAATCCCGCCAACGAGCGCTCGCGTTAATGCGTGTCGGATGCGCGCGCACGCGAGTCGGAGTTCGTGACGTCACCCCGGGAAGCCGAACCCGCAACCTCTGACGTGACCTGCGTTGCTGCGGGCGCACAATGACGGCGTTGAACTCTTGCGCTGCGGCGGACAATCTCCCCGCTGTGCGGTTCTCGCACACGCGTGCCTTGTTGTCCGACAGCGCACGTGACGGCCGTGTTGTGCTCCAAATGACAAACGTCGGATTCACGTAGGATTCGGCCAAATACAAAATGATTTTTGCATTCATCAAAGTTCTTTTTAATGCGATTGTTAAGGTCGCCCCCCCCCCCCCCATTTGGACTCACTTTTCACGAGAATCTCCGAGCCGCACGTGAACGGACTACACGACGGCCGGAAAGCGTCGGTCGCACAGTTCTGAGGACCGGGGGTTCAAATTGCCCCGTCGGTGTGATTGTGAGTGCCGCTGTTGTCTGTCTCCGTGTGCCCTGCGATTGGCCGGCGACCGGTTCGGGGTGTGTCCCCCCCCCCGGTCGACAACTGGGGTGGGCTCTGGCGCTCCCGCCCCCCTCGTGAGGATAAGCAGCTCAGAAGATTCATTCGTCGCAAAGCGGCAGCTCATCGTGCGTCATTTCTGGTCTCAAAAGTGCCAGCGAGGACGAAAGCGGGCAGTTGCAGACAATCACCAATCCAAAACAAGGACTTATGATTAATAAGAATTACTTTTGTTTGTCTGACACACGAGTGGAAGTACGGGCAGTACCGCGCGTGTCACTTGAGAGGTGAAAGACGCCGCGCAGCCGTCACCGAGTTAGCGGCCTACTAAATAATAAAATGCAAATATGCAGTCACACGATCCCCCCCCCCAAATATGTATTCCTAGAACAGGCCCTGCTCCAGAGACGCGTCCAGAACGGGTCCCCGCAACTTGACATTTGCTGTGTGCGGGGTGGCCCATGACGACAACATCTGTTGCTCCTACATCAGAACTGTGAGTCAAGTCCCGTTCATTGACCCCCAAAATATGACATCACGCGAACACGCCATCTCATACAAAAAAGTGTCACGATAAACTTTGAAGAAGGACTCAACCGCCTCTTTCTTTGGCTACGTCCTCGCTTTGTCCACGAGGGGTCGCAAAAGAGACGGGACGGCAACACGCCGGCGTCGTGCCTGGTGCGCTTCTGCACGATGTCGAGCGACGCCCGGCGGCCGACGAGCAGACTGCGTCTGCCCAGCGGGACCTCCTCTTCTCAGATTCAATATTGATGGTCGACATTAAAAGATAAAGTTGATCAGAAATAAAGTTTGTTGTCGACACCGGGGGATGAATTTTACCAAGTCGGGGGGTCAGTACTGAAGTGCACTCTTACCGTTGTGAGCCGTTAGCTATTCAAGTGCGCTACTGCAACGTGAGGCGTATTCTACAGTAATGCAGTAGCCGAAGTCCTTTAGGGCAAAATATTGCAAATGTGCAACATTCTTTTTGGCGAGACCAAACACGTACTACCAAGTACAGTCCAGTTACCTAAACGTCAAGAATTCTGGAATATTTCTCACAACAGTTTAGACCTCAGCCCCCAAAATTGCTCAAAAGTTTTGCCCCCCCCCCCAAAAAAAAAAAAAAAAAAATTATGAAACTGGATCCCAATATATTTTATTGCAAATCAAAAGTATCCAGGATTAATTTTGCCTTAAATAAACTACCCCCCCACACCAAAATTTTGAAATAATCTATTTTTTTTATTTCTAATGGGAATGTAATAACATTTAGAATCTTTTGGACGCGCGAGCACGAACCACAAATTCTAGCCGCTCGATTTGCCGTTGAGACAAAAAGTGCAAGTGGTAAAATAAAAGTCCGGTTTATTGTCAAACAACAAACTTCGCACGTACATCGGAACAGGCGGCCAGAAAGCAACCAAAAGCAAAAAGAACAAGAAAGAAAAAGAAAGAAAGAAAGAAAGAAAGTTCTTCTTTTCTTTGGCCTTCCTCCATACAAACAAACAAAGCAACCACCCAAAAAAAAAAAAAAAAGTAGTTTATGGTACAGCTAAAGTACATACATTAAATTTACTGGAATGCTCAGAGTTCAACGGCTAAAGACGTTTTTGGACTTTAGATTTTTTTTTGTTTGTTTGGGCATCACATGGTCAAAGATCTCATTAACGGAGCACCAATTTGCCTCCTTCCGAACAATATGTACAAAAATATAAAATGTAAATAAAAATACAAACTAATTCCCCGCTGGAGTCGTTGAGGCCGCAATTGTGCGTGAGGATGGCGGACGCGGGTCGGGTCGGTCGTTGAACTCTACTGGCTAATCACCATGTTTACGTTTGTTTGGTCGGCCGGACGCCCCCCCCCCGAGGCGGGCGGCGGGACGCGGCCCGGGCGGGACGCCGTCGCATCAATCGTCGTCGTCGGTTTTTTGCTTCTTGGTCTCGACGTCGTCCTGGAAGACAAAAACCAAAGATGGGGGCCGCCGTCGGGCGTTTGCGCTTTTTCCAGATGGGCCCGATCACGTTTTTTGTCTCGCCGCCGCCGCTTTGCTCGACTTTCCTGTACGTTGACTCACTTCAAGTTGGTTTGTTTTGCCGCGCTGCGTATGTGTCAGTTTTGTTGACGTATTTTCATCAAATCTCAAGTTGAAACTCAAACGCGATTCTTTTTTTTTTTGGGGGGGGGGGAAGAGAAGAGAAATCACCTCGTCGTCGTCTTCGTCGTCGTCGGCCGCCCGCTTCGTGCCGCCCTCCAGCTCGTCGTCGTCGTCCTCCTCGTCTTCCTCGTCACCTGCGCGCCACAAACGACAACCGTCAGCCGTCGCGTCGCGGGACACGCCGGGGAGGACCTCGGGGCGCCGTCGCGGGCACCTTCTCCGTCGTCCTCCTCGTCCTCCTCGTCCACCTCGTCGTCGTCCTCGTCGTCGATCTCGGGCTCGCCGTTCTCCTCGTTCTCCTGCAAACGATGTCAGATGTTTTTCACGACGCTCGTTTCCGCGTGAACGAAAACCAAAGTACGAGAGTGACTCCATCTACAGTTTGGTCGTCGTCTTCTTCCCATCCACCTTTTTGTCCAAGTTCAAATTGGCACTTTGTCGCCCTCGTGTGGCATCAAGGGACGAAAGCCCTCCGAGGAGTTTCATTACCCCGATCTTAAGCGTCAAGAAACGAAAGCAAGTGTCGGGTGTTTGTCGAGCACGCGGGGGCTGCCTTTCTGCCATCCACGGAGCGACTAGTAGAAACTTCACGACGGGCACCAGGGCTCCGTCTCGATCCCCCTTACAGTCGCCGTATTTGATCGGTGGTGATGATCTCACCTTTCCGTTGGTGGCGGCGTCCCTGCCATTTTCCTTCTCCTCCACCAGCTTCTTCTCCTTCAATTCCTGGACACAATGTTTGGATTTTCTCTTTACGTCAGTCATAAAATTCAACGCTTCCTGTTGTTTAGTAGTAGCAGCAGCAGTGCATGCTGGGAGCCCTCCCTCCATTTGGTCCCCACCCTCGCTTCTCCTCTTTAATGTCTTGTAATCAGATACTTTGTCCGTGGGGGGGGGGTCGCCCGGGGCATTGTGGGTGTTGTAGTGCGGCGGCCGCCAGATGTCGCCAGACGCGGAGGGGAGACGAACTGCAATCCCCAAGATGCAACGCGCCATCGGAAAGCAGCTCAGAAGGCGCCGAAGGGGGGGAGGGGTGACGTTTGTGCGTGGGGGGCGGGGGGGGGGGGCGAGGAGCGCGCGTGTAACGGAGGACAATAGAAGAAGAAGAAGACACATGGCCGACATCACACCGGAAAACTCGCGCTCATTTCCCGAAAAAAAATAATCAAATTACGTTTAAAAAAAAAAAAAAAAAGCTAAAAAATCCTCCGGTCGATCAATGTATTTGCCGGGCCCAAACAAGACGATGAGCCCCTAAAATCCTCAACGACGTATAATGGGACAATATTTTTAGAAGTGGTTTCCATCGTCCGCGCGCGTGCACGCCGGCAGCGCTCAACTTGAGCAGGTCGCGTTGAGCAAACACAAAGCGCGTGCACGCACTCACACACTCAGCACACCTCTGCGCACGCACGCACGCGCGCGCGCGCGCGCAGAAGCGTATAAATAAATAAAGAAAGAAATAAAAGTTTCCGGAAGCGCGAAGAAGCGAACGAGCGGCACCGAACCGAACCGTCAACAAACAACCCGGCTGGCCACCCTTCATTCAAAGCAACTTTCGGTCAGACCGGAACCGAGCGGGGCGCGCTCGCAACGACCGCATTCGAGGCCGAACGAGCATCCCGAACCGCCCGCGTCTGCCGGGATCGGAACCGAGCCGCTTGTATAAACAAAGACGGCTGGCGACAGACAATGAGGCTGCGCCGGGCGGCTGGCTGGCGTCATTCGGCGGACATCTGGAAGCGGGCCCCCGAGATGGTCCGGCGGAAAAAAAAAAAAAAAAAACCGGGTCAGCGAAACCGGGCGCTCTTTGTTCGTCGATGATCCAAAACGACAAAAAGAAGCGCGAGAGAGAAGCGAGCAAGTAACGCGCGGAGCTTGGAACGCTCCGGTGAGCCGCTTAAGCGCTTCGGCGGGCGGGCGGGCGGGCGCGCGAGGCGCTCCTACCTTGGCCGAGACGTCCGACACCGAGTCAACTTTCGCGTCCGCCATCGTTTCAGGTGCGACGAATAAAGGAGGTCGAGCAGAAAGGTGGCCCACGCAATTCCTCGCTGCTGACGGACTCGCCGTGTTTTTGTGCCAATGGCCGAGCTGCTCGCGGCCGAGTGGCTGATATAGCCTAGTGGGCGGGGCCGGCCGCACTCCGGGCTCTCGCCGATTGGCCGACGCGCTCTCCGCTCCGACAATGGCTCCCTCCCTCGGGGGGGGCGCGCCCCCCCCCCCACCACCCCTCGCCGTTTTTCACCTCCAAAGTCTCACCGGGACCGATTCATGTGCGCAAAATGGACGCCGGCGTTGGACCCCGCCGGGGAGCCCGAATCGTCCGCGTCGAGCCGCGGGAGATCGCAAACGCGGTCGGCGGACGTCACCGTTCGAATGATGGACGTTCGCCCGGACCATTGAGACGGCGACCTTTTGCCCGCTCGTCCCGCCCAACTTTGGCGAAAACCAAGCCAAAATGTCGTCGACTCCCACCGAGCAAGGGAGCTTTGCTTGGTCGCGCCGCGGCGTCGGCGGGCTCGCCTGTCGCCATTTCCTCACTCGGCGTACGAAAGACGAAAAGTCAGCGGAGCGCCGCCATTTCAGCTCTCAGCCCCTCCCCGTCCGGCTGGCCGGCGGCCATCTTGAGGCTCCCTCTCATTCGCCTCGGAATGGCGCACTTCTTCAACTTGTTCCTCCCCATCGCACTTGTGACTCTCTCCCTTCCCCCCCCCCCCCCACACACACACACTCGACGGACTCCGTTTGAGCGAGTCTAACTTGGTGAAGGTGAAGACGGCGAGCGAGCGAGCGAGCGCGTGGCCTCGTTTCCTCCTTTTGTTGGGAACACCCTCCCCCCCCCAAAAAAAAAAAAAACACAAAAGCGGACGGGCAAACTGCAACATAACACGTCGCGAAGAGACGAGTGGGCAAAACAGACGAGCGGGGTGCTCGTGTTCTTATGAAACGTGAACTTTCTCCTTCCCGACATTTGTGCCAAAGCGGCGGGAAGCTTTTCCGCCATTATGCAGGCGCTGCTCTTTGGGGGCGGGGCTTGCCTCCGCGCGAACAAACGGCCCCGCATCCGCACGCCCATTGGTCGACCGCGCGAAGCCAATTGGCTGCCGCTGCTGTCAATCGGCGACGCTGCCGGCGCGTCGGAAAGTGTGGCAAGTGCGAATCGCGACAACAACAACAACAAAAAAAAAACCTCATCAAAGTTTCACTCAAGCACTTCCTTTTGACGGACGCACATTTGAGCTCACATTAGTTTGGAAACCTGGACGATAGGAAAGCGTCCATTTGGCCCTGTGACGTTGCGGGTTCAAGTCCTGGCGCTGCCTGTGCAGATTTGGGTGCCTGTTGCCACACTTTAAGAAACTGTATTACGCACGTGTAAAATATCGGAAAATAATGTGTAGGCTGTCCATTTTTGGCCTCGCAGTTTTGAGGACGCGGGTTCGACTCCCGGCCCCGCCTGTGCGGATTTGCGTGGTCTCCCCGTGCCTGCGTGCCTAACCTCCCGCATCCCGAAAACATGCAACATTAATTGGACACTCAAAAATTGCCCCTGGGTGTGATTGCGAGCGGCACTGTTGTCTGTCTCCGTGTGCCCCGCGACTGGCGGGCGACCGGTCAGGGGGTCCTGCGCCAGGACAGCCGGGATAGGCTCCAGTCCTCCTGCAACCTTCGTGAGGATAAGCAGCTCAGATAATGTTGCTGTTGTTTTTAATTGACATGATCCTCAATTCAGCTTGAGAATAAGTTTTCAGTAACACGGCGACGTGTACATATCGTCTTCATCTTTTTATGATTGTGGCAGCCTCAGTGAGAAAGGTGGCGAATCGTCAAATGCAGGAAACTTCTGGAAAGTCAGCGAGAGAAAATATTTGCTTTCCTCGTTGTAGTTGAAACAAATTGAAAACTTGCAGTAGTGGCTTATTGCTCGTCAGATGGCAGAATGATGATTTTTTTTTTTTTTTTTTGCAGCAACTTTTGAATAGCTGCTAGTACTGGTCATTGGAATCAAAGTATTCATCCAGCCATCCATCTTATTTTGCCGCTCATCCTCACGAGGGTCGCAGGGAGTGCTGGAACCCATCCAGCCGGAAACAACCAAGAGGCGGACTCACAATCCCACCGACGGGGCAATTTAGAGCGCGGGAAGGGGGGGGGGTGCGCGGCAGGGAACCGGAGCACCCGGAGAGAAGCCACGCGGGCACGGGGAGAACATGCAAACGCCACACGGGCGGGGCCGGGATTGAACCCGGGACCTCAGAACTGTGAGGCCAACGCTTTACCGGCTGAACCACTGTGACGCTATATGATACATATATATATATATATATTTTCTGTGATATAGTTTTGTCATATAAGAATCCTGACAACATCTGCAACGTTCAAACGCTTTAGACTTGATTTGATCTTCTGACTGAGGAAATCCGCGACGGACAGCTGAGGGGTGGTCATCGGACACGGAAGATCCGGGTTTGGACTTCTGGAACTTCACCGCTGACGGCCTCACACTTGTGAGGATGGCAGTCGAAATCCCAGCCCCGCCTGCGTGTGCGGATTTTCTCCAGGCACTTTCACGAGGAGACGCGTCCTGCGGCCCGACTGTGACGCGCGGAAACTGCGGCGTCGTAACGCGGGGCTGCTCGGCCGCAGCTTGGTGAAAAACTGAGATTACGCGGCGATATTAAGGCCAAATCTCGAGCCGTCAGCCGGGAAGCAAAAAGTTCCAAATGGACAAAGACCTGAAGCGTGCCGGCAAAATGGATAACAAAGTGGGTGTCTTGGAGCGGCCCTGATCTGAATGAATCCCATGAAAAACTTGGGGGCGAAAAACCTGACTCAGTTCTGTCGGGACGAACGGGCCGAGATTTCAGCAGAGAACTGTCACAAGGTGACTCACGTTTTGAGGTTCGAAGGAAAGTCTACACGACACCACGAAGGAAACATTTTTGCCTCAAAGAAATACAATCTCAAATTCTCTCTCCGAATACTGATGAGCTGATCCCGATTTTGTCTGATTTGAACACTTCCGGCTTCGTTTGTTTTGATGTGCCCCGCAAGATGAACGACTGAATGCGACAAATATAACTGGGGAGCAAAGCCGGTTCACGTACAGTATTTGGAAAAACGGCACTTTTGCAGATTCCCAAATTGAAACTGTCGCCAAACGAGTCGACTTGTTCCATGGATCGGAGGACCTTTGAGGATGGTCTCCACTTGACTCCGTTTCGTGGACGATACACGCCAATACTCCGAATATTTGCACTACGTGGCTGCGGAGGGCCCCGGACCGCGATTGCCTCAAGACGCTTCGCTTCGTCATCCGTTCGTATTTGTGAGAGTAGCAAAAAAAAAAAAAAAAAAAAAAAAAAAAGAGATGACACAGATTTTTTTTTTTTTTTTTTTTTTTTTTGTGTGTCTATCTTCTCTTCTCTTCTCTTCTCCTCTTGGTCGGTGGACCTCTCAGCGCGCATTTGCGTTTGGATCGCTTTGCTAAAATCGCCCCAAGTGGCTTGCGGCGTCAACGGCCTTTTTGCCGCCCCCTCGTGGTGACGTGCGAGTCGGCAACGTGCAGAAGGGAATGAAACGTTTGTGGTGGCAACGATATCTGCCATTTCCTGAACATCGTCTTCTTTTTTGGACGTATGTTTGCAGTACACTTGCGTGAAACTGCTCCATATTCACGTCTTCTTCTTCTTCTTCTTCTTTTGGTCGCCACATCGCGTCATCTTTTTCCATATTCACCATTTTCCCCATTTTTTTTAAATTGTAGTAATCAGTGAAAGGTTCACGTTCGAATTTTCTGTAAATGCAAAGTCCGTAAAAATGCTCAAGTGGTGAGTCGTCACGTCGACTTTGGAGGACTGCGTACGCGTGTGCGCGTTTGCGCGTGACGCACATGGACGCGCTCGCTTTTGTCGGGTTTCCGCACGCACGCGCCTCGCGCACGCGCCGCGCACACGTTTGGAGCGGGCCGCCGAAGGCAAAAACCAAAATGCGGACTGGATTTCGTAGCCAAAAACTGGAGCCGAGGGAGCTTGCCATCTTCCGGTTTGGATCGGATCTGCCTCTCGAGGTAAACGCCACAACAAGGACCGCGTCTATGTAAGGAAGGACGGAAGGAAGGAAGGAAGAAAGGAAGGCAGGAAGGAAGGAAGGAAGGAAGGAAGGAAGAAGGAAGGAAGGAAGGCAGGAAGGCAGGAAGGAAGGAAGGAAGGAAGGAAGAAGGAAGGAAGGAAGGAAGGAAGAAGGAAGGAAGGAAGGAAGAAGGAGGAAGGAAGGAAGGAAGGAAGGAAGGCAAGGAAGGAAGGAAGGAAGGAAGGAAGGAAGGAAGGAAGGAAGGAAGGAAGGAAGGAAGGCAGGAAGGAAGGAAGGAAGGCAGGAAGGCAGGAAGGAAGGAAGGAAGGAAGGAAGGCAGGAAGGCAGGAAGGCAGGAAGGAAGGAAGGAAGGAAGGAAGGAAGGAAGGAAGGCAGGAAGGCAGGAAGGAAGGAAGGAAGGAAGGAAGAAGGAAGGAAGGCAGGAAGGCAGGAAGGAAGGAAGGCAGGAGGAAGGAAGGAAGGAAGGAAGGAAGGAAGGAAGGAAGGCAGGAAGGAAGAAGGAAGGAAGGAAGGAAGGCAGGAAGGCAGGAAGGAAGGAAGGAAGGCAGGAGGCAGGAAGGCAGGAAGGAAGAAGGAAGGAAGGAAGGAAGAAAGGAAGGCAGGAAGGAAGGAAGGAAGGAAGGAAGGCGGAAGGCAGGAAGGAAGGAAGAAGGAGGAAGGAAGGAAGGAAGGAAGGAAGGAAGGCAGGAAGAAGGAAGGCAGGAAGGCAGGAAGGAAGGAAGGAAGGAAGGAAGGCAGGAAGGCAGGAAGGAAGGAAGGAAGGAAGGAAGGCAGGAAGGAAGGAAGGAAGGAAGGAAGGAAGGAAGGAAGGAAGGCAGGAAGGCAGGAAGGAAGGAAGGAAGGAAGGAAGGCAGGAGGAAGGAAGGAAGGAAGGAAGGAAGGAAGGAAGGAAACGCCACCAGAATTTGAATTTGAAATGTCAACTCATTTGCTAAAATTCGCTGTCTGAAATTCACCGCCTGTGCCCCCAGGCAGGGTTACTTCAGGTCAGAACCCAACAGCCAGCCAATCGCCGTTACGCTTTCTCAGTCACGTGACGTCACATATAACAAAGCGGAACCGGACTGGCCGGGGGTTCGGTTCTGACCCGGAGTCACGCGGACGGTGAATTTCAGACAGCGAATTGGAGCAACAATTGAAAATGTGATGCCTTTCCATTTCAAATTCAAATCCCGGTGGCACTAATACACTTCCGTACACGTCCTCCTTCGGGTTTGCCCGTTCGAACCATAACGGCGGCCGTTTGCGTCAAATTCCAAAGACGTCGATTTCGGTGATCTCGACGGCGTCCGCCAAACATCGACACGTCGGCGAAAATGCGGCAAATTTACGAGGTGAACTTTTAGACCTCTCTTAATCTTTGTCCTATTTCAAAAGGATGGCACCACCGGAAAGAGGATTAAACCCTCCAAGGTAATACTAATTTTTAAAAAGTTTTTCCAAAAGAAGAGAGACAGATCCAGTTTCCGTGCGGATGGGATACCAAGTAAAAAGATGATTGTGATCCTGTTGGCGAGATGGCCTCAAGGTCTTCTGCAAATGATCTTCACGGTGAAACCTATCAATTGGTTTCGCCAGCGATGACAGCAAGCCGTCCAGGCCCTTCGGAAGCGAAGCGCGACGCTCCCTCCGCCGGTTTTGATGGTGCTGCGGTGCGCTGTGGCCTTTTCCCTCCACACACGGCGTTGAGTCTTCCTCCAAAATAATTCAACTTTGCTTTCATGCGTTCCCCAAATGTTTTCAACACCCGAGTGCTTTTGAGCAAACCCCATTTGTAGACAGCAGCAGCTTCCTTGTGGCGTGAAGCCATTCTCGTTTCTTGCATGCATCCGTTTTCTTCCATTCATGCCGAGTTGCTGGGGCAGCAGCTCAGCAGGGAAGGCCCGACTTCCTTCTCCCCAGCTACTTGCTTCAAGTTTTCCGTGGCATCCCGCCACCGAACCGATTTTGGACGTCGGACGTCAAACGCCAGAAATATTTTTAAGGTTGTCCTTTGGTCGTAAGGAGCGGATTTGTCCCGATTTAGGGGTCCAAAACAACGTGTTTGTTACGTATGACCGGAAGTCTTCGCGCGTGCGGGGGTGGCTTTGGCCGCCGACTTCTCCCGAGTCCCGACGTCGAGAATCGCGACGTCGCCGCTCCGACGAGCGCCCGACGCGCAGGCGACCCTGAATGAAAGCAAACACGTCTCGGCTCCGGCGATCCTTCGGGGAGGATCGGCGCATGTCTGGAAGGGTTTCCCCGTCTTCGCTCTGGCGGGACGTTCAGATCGTCGGCGCGTTCCGCATTTTTTTTTTTTTTTTTTTTTTTTATTAGCTTTCCTGTTGGAGTGGACAAACCTGGAGGTTCGGGTTAGCATGCTCAGGTGGTAGCATTGTTAGCATGTTTGACGAGCTTTGGTTGCGCGTTTGTAGTCGCAACTCCTTCTAAGGTAGCAGGAGAAACTTTCCAACTTCCAGCAGGGAGGAACCAAATTCTATTTATAGAATGTGGCTGTCACACACACTGCAGGGATGGTTCATGTTGTTGCGTGACACTTTTTTGGACATTTTTCATTTCCGTGTTGCCGTTTGTTTTTCCTCCCCTCTCGAGTAGTATTGTGAGTGCGTGTGTGTGAGAGAGAGAGCGAAATTTCCCAGTAGAAACGATGTCAACTTTTTCTGCTCACAAAGGCGCAAACGCAAACGCGACGTCTCGACGTTCCCGAGGCCGCAAAAGACGAAAATGTCAAAGTTCACCAGTCAACTCGAAAGTAAAAATGCTCAAATTTGTCCCGCTGTGGGAAAAGTGAAGAACCAGGAAGTTGTGACGCGTGCGCGGCCGCCAGCGTCACTTCCTCTTCACGCGCGCGACACGCAAATACAACAAAGACACAATCGAACGCACGTACAGGACGTGCACGCGACGCATTCACACACGCACTCCCAAAATACACACACAAAACAACATCCAGCTTTTTCACATTTTGTTATGTTGCAGCCTCTTTGCAAAATGGAATGAATTGTTTTTTTTTTTGGTTTGTTTTTTTTTGCCATCATGACAAAGTCAGCATTTATTTTGGGAAGGTTGTGACAAAAAAAACAAAAACCAAAACATAAGTATGCAGGTCGAGCGCATCAAGTTGCCATCATCGACGCGACGTGAGCCGCCAAAGGCGACCGGGGGTCAAGTCGAAGGAGTTGACCTCTGACCTCCGACCTCCAGGACGCAAATGTCACCGGGCACCCGTCCGGAGGGGGGGGGGGGGGGGTCCAGCCGCTTTGAAGGTTCCAGCGAGCGGCGTCCGGAACTGGAACAAGTTCCGGGACTCCGGGAGGAAGGGCCCGAGTGACCGTCGGTTTCGGCTTCTCCGGACCAAACGGGCCGCGCGGGTCACCTAAGCGGTCCGTCCCTACGGCGAGGCGCAACGCACGCAGCGGGGGAGGTTTCTCAGCACTCGGGACCGGGAGGCCCGTCGGGATCCAGGCGCAGATGGACGCGGCCGTGTCCTGAGATGTGCCGGATGAAGACCTGCCGCGGAGCGCTCGGGACTTCGGACCAGCGGGAACGTTTACCTTTCGACGGAGGAGCGCCTTCGGGACAAGCGCGAATGTCCTCGAGCCGGGACTCCGACCCCACCCGACGGAGCTCGAGAGGCAACTGCCCGAAGATGGGGGGGGGGGGGGCTCATTGCGTCAGATTGAAAAAGATTTGAGGCTGGAATAACTGGCAAAGGTGCATCAAGTCACTTTTCAGCAAACGCTGTGATGTCTTACTTCACCACCACCACCGCCGCCGCCCCCCCCCCCTCCACACACACACACACACACAAAAAAAAGAACAAAATTAGTCATAATGTTGTCACAGACTGTTGGGTGTCGAATTTGGAGGAAAGAAATGATTGATTCCATTTTGAGATGAGGCTGTACCGTAAAATGTGAAAACAGTGGGAATACTTTTGGACGTAGCGCACGTTCACACGCACTTCACAGTACGGTCGACAAAACGCACACACGCAGGCACAAGACACGCACGTCAGTTCAAATGATTCAAATTTGTCCAACTGAAGTTGTTCCCATGTTTTGATAGGGAAGCAACTACGATATGAACGACACTGATGAGAATGGGAAGAACTCAAAAGTAGCGAGATGACGCCAAGCGCGGATCGACCCGACTGAGTGGCGAGGTCCAAGTGGGCGTGGCTTAGCGTTAATGAGATTACCGCCGAGGATGATCGACAGGCGCGCACTTTGTGGCCCAAGGCGACCTCTGACCCACAAGAGGAAAAGCAATTCAAAATCGGGTTTTGTTTTGTTCCCCCCCCCCCCCCCCCCGCATTGCGCAAATTGCACATTTGCACGTCAAATTGTCACTGATACGAAGAGAAAGTTTCCAAATTCCAGTCGTCCTTGCACATTTCTCAAGCCCTTCGGCCCTTCGGCCAAACGCCCGCCCGTTGCCCCGCTCGCGCTCCGAGGCTTCTCGCCGGTTCGCGGACTTTTGCGCTCTCCGCGCTCAGGAGACGTCTTTGCTAGCTGTTTGCTAGCTTGGCAACCGCTGACGTCGCCAACGCTCGTCAGCGTCTGTTGTGGGCCGCGAGTGACCGGCGACCGCTTCAGGGCGCGCTCGGCCTTCGGCCCGGCCGGGATAGGCTCCGGCGACGCTGTCCGGGAGAAGCGCCCTTGCTAATGGATGGACTTTACATCTCCTCTACTTTTCATATGAAAAAGGATCAATACTTTTACTGGGCTCTAATGACCGACACGCCGTTGTCAACGTTTAGTTCTTCATTTTTGCGCGTGTGCGTCTGTTTTTAGACTCGGTCTTAATCAGGGCGCCCGTGACGTCGACCCTTGAGCGAAACTTCCTTTGAACAGAACTAACCCAAGAAAAACCTCCGGATGCTTGCTGCTATTTTTTTGCTCCTGCCTTTATCAAGACGATCGTGAGCGCGCGTGAGCGACATTAGCTTGGGTTAGCTAACCCTTAGCTTGATGGCGCACGCCAGCGTTTGAAAGGTTCTGATTTTCTTCCAAGTTTGCAATAAATCTCGCCGCTTGTGACGCAGATTTGAAATGACGAAAAATACAAAATAACCGTTGTTAATAAGTTGCGCCAATTTTAAGATGACATTTGAAACATTTCCAAAACACTCCTGAGAGGCCACACGACGGCCGCTTTTGTCATTTGTGTCGCCTCCAAAGCAAATTGACCCGGAAGACCGGAAATGCAAATAGGAAACTGGAACAAAATTCAACAAGTGTTTGTCTCCCTCTGCCGGTCAACTTGCAGCACTGCCGCCCTCGGGGTAACGTCATCGTCACCATGGATACGATCAGACGAACGCTGCTAATCTGGCCTCGTTTCCACAACACGTCAGGGAGGGGCTGTTTTTTTTTTTTTTTTTGGGGGGGGGGGTTCCAGTTGGGAGGGGCCCGCAAATAGGGAGGGGGTGGGAGATGACGTGCATGAAAAAAATAAAAAAGCAAAAAGAGGTCAATGCTCCGGCAGGAAGTGGGGACGGGCCACGGGAGAGGGCGGGGCCTATTGAGCTGCGGCAGGGGCGGAGGAAGGCCACAAAAAGGACACACAAGCAAAAAAAAAACAACAACAACAACAACAAAAAACATGCGTCAAAACAAGCTCCGCCCGCCCAGTCATGGATGGGGTCCGGGGGCATCTACGTCACGAACAAGCATGGATGTTACGGTGTTACACACAAGCGATACATTGTGTGTAACGTACACGTTCCTGTTCAAAATGTGTCATCAGTGTCACATGGGTGTTACGCAGCTCACGCTCACAAGGACATGTCGCAATGGCGAGGCCGCACACGAACTTCGGCATGACACGTTACGTACTACACACGCAAAACAAAGTCAGACCAACGTGGCGTGTCTGAAGAGTACGGGACGGCAGAAGAGCGAAGGCGGAGCCGGGAGCGCATCAGGGATCGGCCCCGAGCCCCTTCCTGTTTGCAGTGGCGACGGATAGGCTGACAGATGTGGAGTATTTGCATACATGCAAAGGCTGGAGTTAAAAGAGAGAGCGAGCCCCGCTAGGACTTGAGACCCGCGGGGTCAACGGTCCACAGCGAAGGCGAGCCGGGTCAGGAAGCCAAGAAGCGGGACCGGAGGAAGCAAAGCGACGAGCTTCGGGTGGCCCGGGTTCCCCGTTTGGATGATTGATGAGACTGATGGGTTGGACACGTCCAGAGGAGAGAACGGGAGGATCTTGGATGGATGGAGGTGCCTGGCTAAAGGGCGAGAGGAAGACCACAGCTGATGTGGAAAAGGGAGGTCGCGTCGCGTCGCGGCGACCCCGTCGGCACGCTTACGAGTTCCACGGGCCATACACGAAGAAAACGCTTTGTGTCGAGTAGACGTTACGCACGAAAATATAACGGAATGCATTACACGTTGGAATAACTTGTAGAATATGATGTGTATATTGTGTGTTGTATATTACATTAAATGTAACATTTGTTATATTCATGTGTACATGCCAAGTAAAATAGTTAGCATACTCGTCATGCGGATGATGTGGAACAAACAGCAAAGCACACGTGTGGCAAGCATGTTAAGAGTTGCACTTTTGCAAGCTGCCACTAGGTGACGGCGTGAAGAATGATGGGGGGGGGGGGCTATACAATGGGGGCGACCGATAAAACACGCCCCGCCCAGCATGAAGTGGGATTATAAAGACAGAAACAATGGCGGCGAGACCGGTAGCGACAACACCGGGCGACCCCCCCCCCCCCCGACTCCTCCCACCCTCAACACACATGAAATAGTTAGCAGGGCTACCGATTGGCTGGCAGTCAAGTACGAGGGGGCGGCCGGTGACAGCCAATCATGTCCTTTATCTTCTCCCCGCATTGCCCCCCCCCCCCAATCTTATCTTTCCACACCAAATGGACCCCCCCCCCCGCCCAGGAGACCCTCCCAACACCACCCACCCACTGCAACGGCTGTAAATATCCTTTAAAAATGAATCGATGTCACGTGACATCAGCAGGACAACAAATGATCGCGGGAGAAAAGTCATAAA
The DNA here is from genome assembly GCF_019802595.1 of Syngnathoides biaculeatus. NCBI lineage: Eukaryota > Metazoa > Chordata > Actinopteri > Syngnathiformes > Syngnathidae > Syngnathoides > Syngnathoides biaculeatus. Next base: position 28,368,757 of record NC_084652.1, read on the forward strand.
AATACCAAAATAAAGTAAAACATAAAGGTGGCATGGTGCCCAACTGGCGAGAGCGTCTGCCTCACTTTTGTGGGGTTCAAATGAGGGCGCCGCCTCCTGCGTGGACTTTGCATGCCCCCCCCACTTTGTTGTTTTGTCTCCAGCTGCTCTGCGATTGGCCGGCGACCCCTTCGGGGCGTAACCCCGCCTCCTCCTGCCCAAATGTAGCCGGGATAGGCTGCGGCATTCCCGTCACCTCCGTGAGGATAAGCGGCTCAGATGGAGGGAACCGCGAGTCGGCGCCACTGGAGGCTGTCGTTCTCATCTTTGTCCAGCAGGCGACAGCAAAGCGAGGCATTCAAATTCATTTTTATTTTCGCTCGCGATCATAATCATCGTTTTTGGCGGTGTCGACGTGTGAGCTGAGGTGAAATTAAAAATTGAAACGGTGAAATTTGAAGTCTTTTATTTTCCGTTGTGCTTTTTGGGGGGCGTTGCGTTCGCGTTCCTTCGCTCGTGCTGCGTTCACGTCACCCTGATGCGCTCGTGTCGACGCCTCGGCCCCTCGCGCTCGCCGATTGGCTGCTTTCTCAGGAAACGTTTCCTTTTATAGTTAACGGAGAGCCGAGCGACCCACTTCCGGGTAGGCGGCATGTCGGATCACCTGGGCCCGCGGACGCGATCGATCCCGCATTGATCGATCGGCTTCTCGGCGAAGGTGAGCACCGCGGCCGGCGCCGCCCGGGGGAGATAGGGACGGGGGTCTCGGTCTTTGCGGGTCTGGGCGGGTCTAGCGGGTTCAGACTTGTCGACAGCAAAGTTCCGAGCGGAGTCGCCCCAAAAAGTGGCGGTCGCCAACATCATGCAGACAAGTACTTCCGGTTCGAGCGAAAGGACGGCGGCCATTTCATTAGGTACAGCGGCTCCTCGCCACTGTCGCAATATTCGGGACAGCTTTACGAGCGACCAGTGACGTCAGCAGACGGGCGACGTCGGCCTCCGAAAAAAAGCAAAGTTAAACCAAAGCGCCAGATGGAAATCCGAAATATGCTCATAAAGGAGCACAACCGTGCCAAAATAAGCAACGTGACGCCGACCTCTAAAAAAGCACGCAAACAAAAGTTGTTACATCATCATCATCATCTTTCTTTCGCTTTGTTAGTGTGCACAAATGAAATGTTTGAACGTTTGCGGCCGGGATGAAAAGTTGCGCTGCCGCTCGCCGACGGAAGGAGCCCGGCGGCCGATTCGATTCGAGTCGCCGGAGGGGCCGACCTCGACCTCGACCTCCTGACCCGAACGTCACCGCTTCGCTCGCAAGTTTTTTGATTGAAAACGTTCACGTGCCAATTTGGTGCCGGTTAGTTAAGCGTTGTGAGGATTTGTACAAAATGACGTTTCTTGACCGTTACGTACGAATGAAGAGGAATCGTTTGTCAAAGTGGGGGGGGGGGAGAAAAAAAAGGCCAACTTTGCCCCCCAGGTTTGCTTTGCGCCACAATGGGGAACTTGATCAAAGTGCTGAGCAGAGACATCGACAACAACGCCGGAAACTTCTTCTTGGACTTTGAGAGTAAGTCGCGTGCGCATTCGCGCGCCGGCGCAGAACCGGGCTGACGCGCGCGCGCGTGCGTGCGTGGGTGGGTGGGTGCAGACGCGGAGGCGTCGTGGTCGGAGAAGGACGTCTGGGAGAAGGTCGACGGGGTGCTGACGGAGGCTCGGCTCATCCTGGACGAGCTGCAGGCGTACGAGGGAGCCGGGGAGGAGATCCGAACGGTGAGGTCGCCGTCGCCGTCCCCGTCGCCGTCCCCTGCGTGTCGCTCAACCGCCGGCGCGTGCGCAGGCCATCCGGAGTCCGAGCGAGGAGGGCGTCCAGGAGAGGGCCTGGTCCGCCGTCCTTCCTCTGGTCGCCAAACTCAAACGCTTCTACCAGTTCTCCCACGAGCTCGGTAACTCGCCGAGCGATCGGTCCGGCGGCGGTGCGCTCGTTCAACGTTCTTCCGTCCGTCACCCGTTGTCCGTGTGTCGCCCAATCAAGAGGCGAGCCTCAGGTGTCTGCTGGAGATCTTCAGCAATCCCGAAACTCCGCCCACTCAGCAGCTGGAAACCAAGCAGGCGCTCGCCAGGCAGTTCGCGCTCATCCTGCACTTCACGCTGCGCTTCGACGAGCTCAAGGTGTGCCCAGCGGGTTGTCGGGTTTGGCTTGGCCAACGTCGGCCCCCTCCCGATCCTCTTCGGCGTTCCTCGCAAGGTCCCCGCGGAGGTCGTCCCCGCGCTCGCGTTCTACGCCCGGGTGACGTTTGGCCGTCACGTCTCGTTTCAGATGACCATCCCGGCCATCCAGAACGACTTCAGCTACTACAGGCGCACCATCAGTCGCATGCGAATCAACAACCTGCGCGTAAGAAGCGCACGCACGCAACGTGCGCCTCGTTGTCGTGGTCGCGAGACCTTCAAGTGCGCTCGGCCTTCAGGGGGACGCGGACACGGAGGTGGACAACGAGCTGGCCAATCGCATGTCTCTGTTCTACGCCAGCGCCACGCCCATGTTGAAGACGCTCAGCGACGCCACCATCAAGTTTGTCTCTGATGTCGGTACACGTTGCGCCCGCGTCGCCGTCTTTGTCCGGCTCCTTTCGCAAGGTTTTACAAATCCAACGAGAAAGACCGGGGGGGGGGGAAATACTAATTTGTCCCGAAAAAAAACGACTCGGCAATTATGCTGTCAGGCCAACGATATGACGTCCATTGATTTTTTTTTTTTTTTTTTTTCCCAGCCGCTTATCCTCACGAGGATGTGCTGGAGCCCAAACTTCATATCACCGTCGTCATAACGCTGACGTAGTTATGAAATCGCTGTATATGACAGGGGAACGGGGTTACCGTGACCATTTTTTATTATTAATTTATCATCGTAGCAACGGTTGTTTGCATAACAATATCCGTCTGTGTCTTTCCAATGTCGGGCGGGGGCGGGCTAACAATTACGACGCAGAATCCCGAAGTTCCCTTGGAGAACACCACCGACTGTCTGAGCACCATGGCCAGCGTGTGCAAAGTCATGCTGGAGACACCGTGAGTCTTTCTCCCCCCCCCCCCCCCCACCCCCCCGGAGCCGGAGGCGGCGGCCGAAAACGCCGACGGTGACGTCCGTCCGTCCGCAGGGAGTACAGAAGTCGCTTCGCCAGCGAGGAGACGTTGCTGTTTTGTCTGCGCGTGATGGTGGGCGTCATCATCCTCTACGACCACGTGCACCCGGCGGGCGCCTTCGTCAAGACCTCCAACATCGACGTAAGACCTCCCGCGCGCGCGCCAACAAGAGCCAACGCGAGAGACCCACCCGACGCCTCCTTTCCAGGTGAAAGGATGCATTCGGGTGCTCCGGGAGCAGCCGGCGACCAGCGTGGAAGGTCTCCTGGACGCGCTCAGGTCAGGTCGCGCTCGTCGCTCGCCGTCGGCCGACGTGCTGAACTTTGACCCCCGCAGGTACACCACGAAGCACCTGAACGACGAGGCCACGCCCAAACACATCAGGAACATGCTGAGCAACAACTGAACGGCAGCGCCGCCTCCCGCTTCCTGTCGCGACGACGGCTGTTTCTTTTTCGTTTTTCTGGACTTCTTCTTTGGTGCCAAAGTGCCCCCCCCCCCATCTTTAGCCACGGCGGGCAAGCTAACGCTAGGCTAGGCCAGCTGCAAAAATACGCGTACGGTCCAATCATCTCAGTCACGAACACATGAAGCGGCTCCTTAATTATTCATTCTCGTAATGGGTTGAATTTTTTTTCCACGTGATGATTATGTTTTGGCCTAATAAAGTTTTTATATTTTTTGGTTTACATCCATTTTGCATTCGTCCGAGTAGCAACGGACTGCTGGTAAGCCAAACGTTCAAAGGTTTGTCGGAAACACACGAGTGGCAAGCGTCAGCGAACCGTCGGGGGCGTGGGCGCGCCGTCCGTTTTCCGAGCTGCTTATCCTCACAAGGGCCGCGGGAGTGCCAGAGTCCATCCCGGGGATACGCCTTCAAACGGGAGCCTGCCAACGGCAGGGTTTGGAGACGAGCAACGGAAGGCCCACTAACTCGCATCTATACAGTATCTATCCATCCATTTTCTTTGCCGCGTATCCTCACGAGGGTCACGGGAGGTCGCAACTGTCAACGGGCCTGAACCGGTTGCTTGCAGGGCACACGGGGACAAACGGCCGCGCTCACAATCACACAATTTGGAATAATTCTGATGAATGTTGCACGTTTTGGGGATGCCCGGAGAAAAGCCACGCAAACTCCACGCGGGCGACCTCAGAACTGCGAGGCCGACGCTTTGTCCCGATTCCCCACCGAAAGGACGAACACGGAGCAGCCGCCGCTGTAGTCCACAAACCGAAACCACGAGTTGTCGCGTTTGCCATTTTTCGAAACGTAACAAAGGCGTTCGATGACGTCACCGGAGCGACCAAAACAGAGCAACTCGCGCTCCCGGAACAGCAAAAATGGGGCCACGCAACGGAAGGTTGCGTTGCATTGCGGGCAAGGGCGCCGGAAACACCGAAACGTCGTCCGGGCGGGCGGGCGGGCGGGCGGCATCGATTCGGCGTTTTTTTTTTTTTTTTTTTTTTTTCGGGCGACGCTCCTCTTTCGCCCTTGCGCGCGGGCTCCTCGGCGTCGGGGCGGGACCGCATCGCCCAGAATGCACCGGGCGTGACGTCACCGGCGGGGCAGGGCGAGCGGCCGCTTCCGTGTTGTCTCTCGTTTTTGGCTAGCAGCGTCTTGACAAGTCGGCGCCGCGAGCTCGGACTTCGGGAGTCGACGCGAGCGCCGACATGTCGCTGCAACAGAGCTCCAAGAGGAAAGACAAGCGCGTTCTGTCGGCCACCTGCCCGGACCCCGAGTGTCAGGCGAGCCTGTTCTTCCCGGCTCACGGCTCCGTTAGCATCGAGTGCACCGAGTGCGGCCAGCGGCACGAGCAGAAGAACCTCCTCAACGTCCAGGAGGTGACCGATCCCGACGTGGTGCTCCACAACCTGCTCAGGAACGCCCTGCTGGGCGTCCCCGGCGTCCCCAAGAAAGGCACCGAGCTGGTCAAGGTGATGGGGCTGTCCAACTACCACTGCAAGCTGCTCTCTCCGGTCCTGACCCGCTACGGCATGGACAAGCAGAGCGGCAAGGCCAAGCTGCTGAGGGACATGAACCAGGGCGAGATGTTCGACTGCTCGCTGCTGGGCGACCGGGCCTTCCTCATCGAGCCGGACCACGTGGCCACCGTGGGCTACGGCAAGGACCGCTCGGGCAGCCTGCTCTACCTCCACGACACCCTGGACGAGATCAAGCGGGCCAACGGCGACCGGGAGTGCCTCGTCCCCGTCCACGTGGACGGGGACGGCCACTGCCTGGTGCACGCCGTGTCGCGGGCGCTGGTCGGCCGGGAGCTCTTCTGGCACGCTCTGCGCGAGAACCTCAAGCGGGACTTCAAGCAGAACCTGGACCGATACAAGGCCCTCTTCCAGGACTTCATCGACGCCGCCGAGTGGGAGGACATCATCAACGAGTGCGACCCGCTGTTCGTCCCGCCCGAGGGCGTCCCGCTGGGGCTGCGCAACATCCACATTTTCGGGCTGGCCAACGTGCTGCACCGGCCCGTCGTCCTGCTGGACTCGCTGAGCGGCATGAGGAGCTCCGGCGACTACTCGGCCACCTTCCTGCCGGGCCTGGTGGCCGAGGAGCGCTGCCGGGCCAAAGACGGGACCCTCAACAAGCCCATCTGCATCGCCTGGAGCAGCTCGGGCCGCAACCACTACATACCGCTGGTGGGCGTCAAGAACGCGGCGCTGCCCCGGCTCCCCGCCCACCTGCTCCCCAAGGCCTGGGGGGTCCCGCAGCAGCTGATCGGGAAGTACATCGAGCTGGAGGCGGACGGCGGCTGCGTGATCGGCGGCGACCGCAGCCTACAGGACAAGTACGTCCTGCGGCTGGTGGGCGCCATGGAGGAAGTCTTCGTGGAGAAGCACGGCATCCACCCGGCGCTGGTGGCCGACATGCACCAGTGGGTCTACCGCCGCACCGGCGTCATCGGCGTCCAGCCCGAGGAGGTGACCGAGGCGGCCAGGAAGTCGGTGGCGGAGCACCGCCTGCACCGCTGCCTGGTCTGCGGCGCCCTCCTGGAGCTGCGCGTCCCGCCCGACTGGCTGGTGCCGGGCGGCAAGCTGTACGACCTGGCCGAGTCCACGCACGGCCGGCTGCGGCCCGACAAGAACTACAGCTTCCCGCTCAACAACGTGGTGTGCTCCTACGACCCGCGCAGCGACTCCCTCCTCCCCGACTACGAGCTCAGTTCGTTCAGCGCCTGCAACTGGTGCCACGGCACCTCGGTCCGCCACGTCCGGGGCCACGGCCTGGTGGTCTACCTGGACGGGGACCGGACCGCCACGCGCTCGCGGGGCGGCAAGTGCGGCTGCGGCTTCAAGCACTTCTGGGAGGGCAAGGAGTACGACAACCTCCCGGAGGCCTTCCCCATCACGCTGGAGTGGGGCGGCCGGCAGGTCCGGGAGACGGTGCACTGGTTCCAGTACGAGGCCGACCCGGCGCTCAACAGCAACGTGTACGACGTGGCCACCAAGCTGGTCACCAAGCACTTCCCGGGCGAGTTCGGCAGCGAGATCCTGGTGCAGAAGGTGGTCAACACCGTCCTGCGCCACACCGCCAAGAAGAACCCGGACGAGTACAACCCCGTGTCGGTGGAGGGCGCCCACGCCGCCGCCCGGGGCCCGCCCTCCAAAATCATCCTGACCGGGCCCAAGGCCAAGACGCTGCACAAGGAGGAGCTGACCATGAGCCGGGCCGAGCGCAACCTCCAGCGGAGCATCGGCGAGCAGGCCTCGGTCACCCAGCGGCGCCGCGCCGAGAGCGCCGGGCCGGACCGCCGGGCGCGTTCCCCCGAGACCCCGGCGCCGGCCACCCCCGCCAAGTCTCCGGCGCCGGCCGGCGGCGACAAGAAGATCCGCGTGAGCGCCGCCGACGGCAGGACGGCCACTCTGACCCTGGGGCCCCGCGCCTCGTACTCGGAGCTCCGGGCCAGCATCGCCGAGCACTTCGGGGTGGCGCCGGCCCGGCAGCGCATCCGCTACGGCTTCCCGCCCAAGGAGCTGCCGCCGCCCGCCGCCGGCCTCGAGGGGGAGCCCGTGGCGCTGCGGCACGGCGACCGGGTCACGCTGGAGGTCCTGAGGGAAGCCGAGGACCGGGTCGGGCCCGCCGGGAGCCGAGACGAGACCTCGTCGGCCGCGGCGAACGAGCGAGACCTTCGGGACGCCGTCGACCTCGAGATGTCCTCGCTGTGCCTGCTGGCGACCTTGATGGGTAAGAATTCGGGTCCGAATCGGCCAAATCCGCTACGTGGACTCATTCGTCTGATTGCGGACGGAGTCGGTGACGCCGGTTCCGTGTTTTGGGCCTGCCGTTTGTTTGCCGAATCGGGCGTCCCGTCCGGCCCGCCAGCCGTGTCAAAGGTCGAGACGCCGGCGCTCGGCCGCTGTGGTTGTTGTTCAAATGTGTTTTTTTTTTTTTTTTTTTTTTTTTTTAATGAAATGAATTGAATGAAATCCAATAAAAGGGTCACGCGCCTGCCTGACTTTGGTGCGGGCAGCGTCGTCCGTCGGATCGATTCCCGCTCAGCGACGGTGTCGATATCTGCCCTGCGACTGACTGGCGACCAGTCTTTCGCCCCAAGTTAGCTGGGTGAGGCTCCGGCGCTCTCGTGACACCTGTCAGGGTAAGAGGCCTGGAAAATTGATGGATGAAATACAGTGGAATAAAATCATAAAAATAAGATCTTGGCAGGGCGGTTGTGGTGTTCCAAATGATACAAATATATATATATTTTTATGAAAAGGAAAGTACCCCGCCTCCTGCCCAAAAATAGCTCGACTCGAGCCCAGCACTCCTGTGACCCTTGTGAGGATAAGCTGCTCAGATAATGGATAGCTGGATGAGCAAGAAAAGGAAAAGCTCACATGATCCTTCATTTCTGACTAACAACGATTGAAATCCAGACAATTTGAAGCTCACAACAAGATTTGTCGTTCCTGATGAACAAACTCGACTTGAGCAACAAAATGGCTCGGCGTCGCCGCGCGCTTCCTGTTAGCCCGCTCAACTAATGGCCTTTGTTTTCGGCGCAGGCGAGGACGTGTGGTCGTACGCCAAGAAGCTGCCGCACTTGTTCCAGCAGGGGGGGGTCTTCTACAACATCGTCAAGAAGGACATGGGTACGTACGCGTCGTCCACAAATCAGAAGTTGAAAAGCCTCAAAATGTTGCGCGGCCACCAAGTTTCGCCCGCTAGCTTGTCAGCTCGCATCGCGGGCTAGCGGACTGAAAGAAGCGCCTGCGATGCGAGGTATCGGGCGGGGCCCGCGTCGCTCCGCTAGCGGCTAACGAGCCAGGCGCCCGACTTGAATTGATTGCCTTTCCTTTCCAGAACAATAAGTGGGTCCACTTAGCGTTCTGGAAACCAGCCTGTCAATCTCAAGCGACGGCCCCCTAAAAAGCTTTCTCATTGCCCAGAGATGATGACGATGGCGGCTGAGCACAACTTGAAGCGTCGTTGCCTGGCGCCAAAAACAGCGCTTTGGCCCGACTACCAACTTGGGCCAACGCTGAGTTGTGGATTTCGGGTCTGCGGGAAAAACCCGGTTTTTGTCTCTGAGACGCGCGCGTGCGCGTGTGTGTGCCTGCGTGCGTGTGTTAGGTCTGCTGAACGGGAAGCACTGCACCCTTCCCCACCTGACGGGTCGCACCTTCGTGTACAACGCGGCCGAGGCCCGCGTGGAGCTGTGCGTGGACGCCGCCGGCCACTTCGAGGTGCGCGGCGACGTGGAGGAGCGCGTCAAGGAGGCGCTGGCGCGGCTGCGCTCGGACGCCTCCGGCGGGGGGGGCGGCAGGGAAGGCAGCCCGGCGCGCGGCGCCCTGCGACTGGGCGGCGGCGGGGTGGTGCGCAAAAAGGAGGAGCTGCACGCCGTCCAGGCCTTCCAGGGCAAAGGCCACTCGCTGGGCGGCCGCGGCGTGTCCCGCGGGCCCCCCGACCCCTCGGATATCCCCGAGGACGCCGGCCTACAGCCGGTGCGCGTGGCGCCGGGCTTCGTGACCATGAAGGACGGCCGCGGCCTGGACCCCGCCCTCATGGAGCAGCAGCGCCGCAAACTGCAGGAAATGGTCTCCTCCATCCAAGCCTCCGTGGAGCGACACCTTCGGCGCCAACCCGCGGCCGGGGGACGGACGATCATCGGCGCCGCCGGGAAGACGGAGGACGAGGACGAGGACGAGATGGAGAGCCGGGACGGGGAGCAGGGCGAACCCATGGACCACTCCTGATCTCGGCCCCTCCCCCGTCCGCAGGTGAAAAATGACAAGATAACCAAGTCGCACGCGGGCGTTCCCTCGCCGACTTGCGCGAAGGGAGATGCGAGCCAGCGTTGGCTCCTCCCACTTGCGTCCGGTTCCTGCCACCGCGGGAGTTATGAGGCGGCGCTGGGCGCCCCCTGCGGGCCGACCGTGACGCGTGACGGTTGCCGTGAAAATTGCCACGAGAGACGCGAATGTTTTGGGTTTTTTTTCGTTTTTTTCAAAGGTGAAACAAACATTTTGGAGGATTGTCACGTGCTTCGCGTACCTCACGAGCGCGTCTTTTCCATCTGGCGGGGTGACGCCGACGTGCCTTTGAAATAAGAAACTGACGAGCGGGGCGGGCGCAGCCGCGGCCTTTGCGCATCGTCACACGTGCGCCTTGCAAATGTCGCAAGTGCCACGTAGGAAGCGGCGGCACTCGCGCCTCACGGATCGCAAATTTGCTCGCAGACGTCTGCGTGCGACTTGAGCGGACGACACGTCGAGATGAAAAGTGGCAACATTTCAAATACTGACAAATCTGACGTTTGATTGACAAATAAAGCAAACGCGTCGGTTTGGCGACCAATCCGTGTTTTCCATGTGACCCATTCGAGGTGGCGTCAACGCCGTCGAATTTGCTCATGCGGACTTCAGGGCTCGGACCCGAATATTCCGTCGAGTAAACATTTTCTTTTGCTTCTTTGTTTTCCAGCTTTGCCATAATTACGGACAACAACGGAAAATAGAAGGATGACGAGAATCGGGTGACTTTCAAAAGAATCCAGTTTGCATTTGATCTGACGCAAGAGTGAAGGAAGAACAACAAGCAGCCTTTTGTTTGTCCGACTCGACTCGGACACATTTTGCCCTTTGCACGCGTGTTGAATTTACAATAAAAATGAGTCAAATCTTGTTTTGGGCCCGCCCGCCCGCCCCCTCGTGACTTCATTCGCGTTCGCAGTTCCGACGGGCTTTAGGACCCCGCGGCAGCGCGCGGAAGGAGCGTGACGTCACTAGGACAAAACAAGGCCTCCCAAGACCCCCCCCAAGTCCCGAAGGCGACCTCGCGTGAGTATTTGCCGGCCACCTCCGATTTTCTTCTGGAACGTTCGAGGGAAGGGAAGGGAAGGGAAGGGAAATGGCGCCGGACGAAACGGGCGTCTCGATAGCCCTGACAACGGCCGCCCGGCGACCCGTCCCGGGCGTCATTTCTGGTTTCTGATTTGTGTTTGTCGGCAGTGAGGAAGAGGAGGAGGAGGAGGAAGGCCATGCAGCGGCTGTGCGAGGTGACCGACTCGCTCCTCATCAGCAACGCCCGCTTGGCCCGCAGTCCCGAGCTGGTCCGCCGGGGGGCGCCGACGCTCTGCATCAACGTGACTCAGCGGCAGCCTTTTCCCGACGTCGCCGTCGTGGGCCGCGCGGTGCGGGTCGCGGTGCGGGACCGGCCCGACGAGGACCTCTACCGGCATTTCGACGCCTGCGCCGACGCCATCCACCGCGAGGCCCAAAACGGCGGCCGCACTCTGGTCTACTGCAAGAACGGCCGAAGCCGCTCGGCCGCCGTGTGCGCCGCTTACCTCGTCAAGTACCGGCAGGTGGCGCTGACGGACGCGCTCAAGGTGAGACGAGCCTCGGCAAATTGCCTGGCGTCGCCCGTCCAAAATGTCTTATCGGAACTCCTTCCGTCCGAAGGAGTCCCGCTCATCAGGTCTCGCGCGCGCGGTCGAGACTCTAATCGTCGTCGTTTGTCACCGACAGACGGTCGCGGCCGCCCGCCCGCAGGCGGCCCCCAATCGAGGCTTCGTGGCTCAGCTGCAGCGATACGAAGACGAGCTGAGGGGGAGGAGGCGGCGAGAGTCGCCGTGGTCCCGCGGGAGCCCCGAAAGCCCCGATCCGGTGAGTTGCCCGTGATGCGGACCCGCGCCCGGGTCGCTCCTCTCAAGAACGGAATGGACGCTCTGCGCTCTTTGCGCTTGAAGACGCTGCAAAAGAATCGCCGGCCGTCGACGCGGGGCCTCAACCGCTGGTTTGGCTTTTGCAGCAGCCATTTTGCGCTCTGTCACTCGAGCGGACGCAGCGGAGGAACGAAAAGACGTCGAGCGTAAAGGAGTTTATTGAGGTGCGCGTCAGCGTTGGGGCGGGTGCGCGCTCTTGTCCCAGTCCCGGCGCACGGCGTCGATCCACTCGTTGTAGTTGGACACTTTGGTGTAGATGCCCAGCTTGTCGTGGCGCCCGCAGCCCTCGCCCCACGACACCAGCCCCACCAGGAACCAGGCGCCGGCGTGCCGGGTCACCATGGGGCCGCCGCTGTCGCCCTCGCAGGCGTCGGCGCTCTGGCCCAGGATGCCGCCGCACAGCACGTTGCGCGAGATGTTGTGCGACATGTGGGCGGCGCACACGTCCCGGCTGACCAGCGGGACCCGGATCACGTTGAGCGCCGAGCTGAAGCGCTGGCTTTCCGCGCTGGTCTTGCCCCAGCCCGTCACCACCGTCTCGGTCCCGTTGCGGTGGAGGACCCGCTCGGCCAGGCCCCGGCCCGGCAGGCACGCCGGCAGGATGTACTCGGAGAAGGGCGCCGGGCTCTCCAGGCGCAGGAGGGCGATGTCGTTGTCCACCGTGGCGCTGTCGTAGTCGGGGTGGGGGAAGGCCTCGCTGACTTTCAGCATCACCTCGGTGCCCTCGTCGCGGAAACGCTCGTAGTCACCTGCGGGGGGGGGGGGGGGGGGGCGCCGCACGTCAGCACCCGGAGAAATGAGCAAAATTGTCACGAATCGAACGCAGCCGCCAAATATTGGCCACACCAGGCTGAAAACCGTCGCCAAGGGACGACGTATGCAGTACATAAAAAGTTACCCCAGGGGTGGTGATTGAAATTATCGAGAGAAATACGTGAAAATCATTTGCATTACCTGTTCAAATAAAAGAAAGAAGGATTTCTTTCGATGTCCTTGCTGGCCTTAAAGTTGGCAAAACGGAGCAAAGATGCGCTTGGGACGCCCCCCCCCCCCCCCCCCCCCCCCCCCCCCCCCCCCCCACGGCGGACTCACCCAGTCGGGCTCGGAAGCGCAGGTTGTTGTCCAGGCAGTGGGCGGCCGTCAGGACCCAGTTCCTGTCGATCAGGACGCCGCCGCAGTGGAAGCGGCCCTTGGCGTTCTGCAGCAGCACCTGCGCGCCACCAGGGGGCATCATCGTTTCCCTCCGGTGAGGGGCGACAGGCGACCGGCGCGTCCTACCGACCTGCCAGGGACTCTCGCCCTTCTTGCCCACCTCGCCGCCCACCATCCACGGCATGAGGCCGTCCACGGGCCCGGTGTAGGACGAGCGACCGATCAGCAGCTGCCCGCAAGACGACGGCCCTGCGCGCACGCGACCGGACGCCGTTAAGGCTCGTTTCAGCTCGACGCGGCGTTGCCTTTTCCTGACCTTTGGGGACGCACTTCTTGGCGTCGTCGTCCAGTTTGTAGCCGGCGATGCAGCCGCACGTCCGCCTCAGGCCGTCGGCGCTCTCCGTGCATTCGTGGTCGCAGTCGCCGTTGTTCACGCTGCAGTTGGTCGCCGATAGCGCTGAGGGCGGCGGCGGCGGCGGCGTCGACAAAAGACAACCGGCACGCTTGAGCTGCGAAGCCGTCTGGTCGCGGCGGCAAAACGACCACTTGCGGAATTGTGTGCAGTGCATCTGAACCCAATCGATGCCGTCGCAAAACTTTTTAGCGATCGGACCTAATATGCGGGAGCCGACGATATGAAGTCATCACGCCGTGCTAATAAAAGGATTAAACGCACGCAATTTTTTTCAAGCGGAAAATTTTCCGTCCCAGTGCGCACGTCGACGGCGGTCGGAGGTCCTTCTTCACATTCGCGCCGCCAACAGCAGCAGCTTGCTAAGCGTTAGCGCTTTTGGCACCACGTTCGGACGGCGATATTGTTCTGAAAACCGTCGTCCGATTTTTCTAAACGTTCTTCTCGGGTCGACGGACGTTTAGACGCCAGGGCTCGGGCAGTCGGGACCGACGAGCGACGGCAAATGGGCACAAAAGCGTTTTGAGGGCGGGCGTCGATTGGCCGATCCCGCCTCGCCGGGCGTCCCGACGTGTGGCGACTCGGAATTCAGCCCGGACGCTGGAACTGCTTCAAACTCAAAAATCTGCTCAATTTTTGGGTCAAATTGGTGTCGGGACTCCTTTCGACTAGTTAGCCTGCCAAAGACCACAATGGCTGAATTCCTGTTCAAGGACTTTGTTTTTTTTTTTTTTTTTTTTTTTTGCGTGTCCGGTTCTGAAGCTACTCCTGTGTCGGTGGGTCAAGGTGGTGCCCCCAAGTACCACTGAGTGACTTTTGTGGCGTCACCTCAGGAAAGCATAAAAAAAAGTAGTTTGACTTTGGGAGTTTTCACGTGGAGGCGGCCTCAATCCTCGGGAACTCACCGCGGTCGCAGTACTTGCCCTCGTATCCGTGGTCGCAGCTGCACACGTAATCCTGCAGCATGTCGACGCACCTCCCGTGGACGCAGCCGTTGGATTCGCACTGGTTGCCGTCTGGGACACGCACACGCACGCCAGACGTGGCCGCCTTTCCCACAATGCTTTGCATCACATCTTGGCGGCTGGCTCACCTTTGTACACCGTCCAGAACTCCAGCTGGGAAAAGACAGGAAGTGTTCTCCAATGCAACCTTTTGCACTTTCACCCTCAATCCTGACGTGAAAAAGTTTGGATTTGGAATTTGGATTTATGATGATGATGATCTGACGTCAGATTTGAATCAATTTCTTCAAAGCCGCTTTTTGCAGGATTAGCTTTATTTTTTTTTCCTCGGCATTTGCTGGCGTTAACGTCCAAGACGCAATTGAAGTATTGTTTATTGTTTGTGTCTGTATCATGTGAAAATCGATCAGCCGCCGTCACGATTCCACAACACCCCCCGATTTGCAGACTTTTGGGAAGGAACGCGGGCCGCAAATGGCCCCCAAGCCCCTGGTTTGAGAGCCCTGCCTTTTGGCAACGGATATTGGAAACGCCACCCGTGGTAGGACAACACGTGTGTGCCGCCAACGCAGTAGTACCGGCCACGTATTCCGTAGGAACCCAGCGAGTCGGGTCCATTTTTCTTGCTCGGTGCGGGCACGAGGGTATCGCGATGCCACCCGGTGGTCAAAGCGGGCACAGCAGAAGGAGCGGCACAACGAATTGAATTGCGGCACGAAATGGGGCTGCGCAAATGCTTGAAATTCGGTTGAAGGGTGAGTTTGTACTCGTTGAAGTATAAATTTCCAAACGGCAAAAGGGCGCGCTTAGTGTGGATGCGACTCGGCGCCAAACGGTCGTGGCGGCCTTCTCACCGTGGCTTCTCGGACCTTGAAGATCTCGCGGGCCTCCTCGAAGTCGCAGGTCTCCTCCATGCACTCGCGCTCCACGGACGGCGGCTTGAGCTCCTCCAGGAAGGAGTTGGCGCGACGCGAGCGCAGCAGCATGTGCGCGTCCGGCGCCCGCGAGAACACTGCGGCGCACCACAAGCAGGCGCTGCTTCACCCGCGCCCGCGCTTCCCTCCGCCGGGGGACTCACCTGATAGGCTGAGGGCGGACGCCGCCCACATGGCGAGCGTCAGGCACGCGCAGAGGGCCGGGCGGCGGCGGCGCATGTCCGTGGGAACCTGCGGCCCATCGCACGAGACGTTCAGCGTTTGGACCGCAAACGTGGCCGACGGCGGCAAACTTTAGCGCTGTCGTTTTGGGACTGTTGACGGGTGCTTGAACGGGGAGGGAGGGAGGGAGGGAGGGAGGCCTCCGATTGGACGGCAGGACGCCCTCTTTTATGAAATCACTCGGATCAAGTCAACGTTTTGAAGCCAAATGCTCGACGACATCTGCGGAAAACTTCCAACCCGGCCACGTTTGAATAATGCTAACACGCAGTCACGAAAAACAAGAATGCACCGCTTCCGATCCACTTTCAACCCAAATGAACGTTGGATCCATTTTTGTTCCGGATCCCCCGATTCCATCTGTGACCCGTTCCGATCGGCTCCCAGTCCACTCTGAAGCCAAATCCTTTTGCGCTCCCCTCTCATTCCATCCACCCACGTTCACCCCAAATATCGGCGACGCGCTTCTTACTTGCTGGCGTTCGGAAGTCTTTGGCCGGCGTCGGTGTGCCGCTCGTCGGGTTCTGCGTCTTTGTGGCGTGTCAATGAGTGACTAGCGATGTTTACCGCGAGTCCACAGTCTGCGGCCCCGCGCCGTCAACACGCTGGCCGCTGACCCGACGCCCCCGCTAAACTATTACAAGTACTTTGCTTACCGTACTTCAGTCCATCCTTCGGGTATTTTGCGCCAGTATTTCTTTTTCAGGAAGAACCCAGTCGACCGGCGCCGCCGTGCGGCGACCGGCGGACTCACCGGCCGACTGTGACGAACTTGTCGAGGAACTCAAAACAAGAGGCGTCAGTCCTACAATGTGACGTGCCCAAGAGCTTTATTGGCCTTTAGTCACTAAAGGTGACCAAATTCTAATCAAGTGACGGGTGACACAGTAGCTAATGTGCTAACAATACAAGTCAAGTATTCATGTAGTGTGCGCGCGCCATTTACAAAGGACGCGCCTTTTTGGTATCATTCCCCGCACTAGCAGCTAGCGTGGCTAATCCGACAGGAAACCGACACCCTCAGTTTTCTTTGGGCATCGTGTCGTCGCCGCCCGACACGTTTCCTCCTTCGTCGTCGTCGTCGTCGCCGTCGTCGCCGAGCATTCCTCGCAGGTACGATCGCTTGAACTCCTGGAACACCAGCTCGTCCTCCATTTCGCTTCACGGACACACACTTGTTGATTTTACTAACCCTTTAGTGCACGAGTGGCAAAACCCTTCTGGCATCAGCGCAGTCGCACGAGCTTCAAACTTTGGATTAGCACATCCATCTATTAGCATGTTAGCGCCGATGTCAAATAAGCTTACACGTGCAAACATTTGTTTGAACGCATGTTAGTGGCAACGTCTACTAGCATTAGCACATCAGTGCCAACGTCGAGCTGTTCATTGCTATTATTAGCATGTTAGCACAAATGACAAACACTACCCTTTCACACAATTGCTAAACTCTCTATGGGCAGTCGCATGTTAGGACAGGTTAGTCGCGCCACCTAGCATGTTAGCACACGTGTCAAAATAGGATTTAAAAAAAAAAAAAGTTTACCTCTCCTTGACTGGTGGCGACAACAGGAAGAAGAGGAACGAGAAGAAGAGTTTCAGAGATTTGAAGAAGAAGAAGAAGAAGAAGACACAGCTGAGCGTGTTGCTGACCTGTGTCGGGTTTCGGGTGCATCAGCTTGAAGGGAAGCTCCAGCGAAACCTCACTGACACACAAACAAACCACCAACGTGACAAACCCAAAACTTTGCCTCGTTTGACACGAGCTACAACGCGCTTGACGTGGGACTTGGCGGCGGCGTCTACGCACCTTGAGCTCATCAAGCTGCCGGCGTGTCGGAATGAGAGCACAAATGAAAAGCTTGACGATTGACGGCGTTGCGCACGTTTACGTCACAATTGAAATCAGACCCGTGGCAGGATTCGATGATCGGGTTGTAAATGCGCGTTGAGACGCTTTGATTTTGTCCCATCGGGTTTACGTGATCGTTTCGGTTGGAAATGGCCGAAATGACGATTCTGCTTGGCCCCTTTAAATATGGACTTTGACTTTATCCGCATGAATATTTACGCCGCTCCTCCCACCTCGTTCGAGTCCGGCGACACGTCCGTTTATTTCATGTTTTTTTTTTTTTCCTTCTTCCCCGTTCGACTCCGGATTCCGAACATTCGCCCGGACGTTTAATTTCTGGTTGTTGTTCTTGTATGCATGCGAGCTGCCGATGTTGCGCCGGCGGGCCACTGACCCTCCGATGACGAGCTTGACCGTCACCCTGTAGGACACGGCGATGCCCAGAACCTCCTTCAGGATTCCCGGCTTGATGCTGGCATCACATGTTAGCATTAGCGTGAGCGCGACAAGACCGATGCGTTTCGTCATCGCTCACATGCTGGATGACGCCAGGTTGGTGTCTTCGTGCTTGAGTTTTCCGTCCAGCGCGATGCCCCGCCTCTCCCGGTTGTTCGCCAGCAGGGGGAGCAGCAGGATGTCTTTTTGGAGCGTCGCCCCTGCCGACACCGAATCCCTGAAGGACCACAAAACCTGGCAATTTCACCACCTCGCTCGACCCGGCTTCCGCACGCGCGAGACACGTCGAAAGCCAGCGTTGTCGAGCGAGCGACCGTTGGCCTTGTCGCCACTCACCCTTCGTGGATGGCGACGCATTTGACGTAGCTGTCGTTGGAGTACAGCACCACCGTGGCCACCTGATCCACTGCAGAGGACGGACGTTATTGGAACCGAGTGACTGACAGCTAACGGAGCGGTCGCATTAGTAGGGCGGAGCTAGTCACGACGCAGCGTGCTGATTGGTTGAGTTGGTTGCTGCTTTACACAGCTGCCCCGCTAGGATTTCAGCGACGACTGCTGCGCCGCCGTCACACTGTACCGTGCCTCGCTACGGTGACGCGGCAGGTCAACGAACGGCCAAGGTTGTCGGACTGTGTTTGTTTGCGTGGGACGCGCGTCTCGCTACGGTTATGGGGTCTCGTTGTCGCGCCGCTGTTGTTGTCTCGCTACGTTTTCAGGCTACGTCGTCTCGTCAAAGTGAAGAAACGCTGTGTCTGCGTGGCAGGTCATCAAGTCGGGTGGTCACGCTACAACGTCAGCAATGCTACGTGGAGCAACGGCATCATGTCGTGATGCCGGCCGGGACCCGTAAAAAGGGAAGAGGAAGTCGCGACATACCAGAGACGACCACATTCTTGATGTTCTTGCTGGAGCTGTTGACCACGTCGAGGTG
Source organism: Syngnathoides biaculeatus (assembly GCF_019802595.1). Lineage (NCBI taxonomy): Eukaryota > Metazoa > Chordata > Actinopteri > Syngnathiformes > Syngnathidae > Syngnathoides > Syngnathoides biaculeatus. Next base: position 28,387,000 of record NC_084652.1, read on the forward strand.
CAGCCTCATGGTCTCGCCGTGGTAAAAGATCTGCAGACAGGCGGTGGCAGGAAGTCACGCGAAGGTGCGGCGGTCACCGTGGCGACGGCGCCACCCTCCCCCACCTCTTTGTCCAGCCGGGCCGTCACGCGCAGCGGCTTGTCCGACACGGAGAAGTCGCGTGAGATTTCCACACAGGGCGGCGGCGCCCCCGCCTCGGTCTCGGGAGCGTACTGGACCTTCCTGATCATCAGCTTCACCGAGCTCCTGGAGGACAAGGAGCACGCGGAGATCAGGCCGCAGGGTGGACTCCCTTACGCGGACTCGGCACCGACGTTACCGTTTCCGGACTTTGGCGTCCTGACTCTCAGCGCTGAAGACTTTCACCTCAAACTCCACAGCGCATTGCTGACCAGACAAAAGACTTGTGAGGTGCGGCGGCGAGAACCCGAGAAATCGGGAGCCGGCGTGGGGGCTCGGTCACACGACGGTGGGACGCCGTTCCCCAAATGTTGATACAGACGCACACGGGCACGGAAACACACACACACACACACACATACAAAGGCGCCCGCGTGGCAATTGCGCTCATCACCTTGCCGACGTCGTGCGGCGCCGGCTGCATGGCCACCGAACACGGAAGGTTGTCGGGGAACTGCGACACGACAAATGGCGCGTTGCGTTCAGGGTTGGCGTTATCGGTCTGACGGAAGTTGTGTATTTTGGCCGGGGGCGGCACCTCGAAGAAGAAGGGGTACGCGTCGTCGCCTAGCTTGCGCAGCAGTTTGGCCTGCGTGCGGGTGTGGACGCCCTGCTCCCGGTCCTGCAGCGGCGGGTACAGCTGGCGGGTGGACAGAAAGAGCTCGCGGCGGAAGGCGATGCCCATCACGTCCATGTCGTCGCGGCCGTAGCGGAAGGTGCACGACAGCGTGACGAACACTAGAGGGCGAAAGGCGGCAGGCTCGCGTCACCCCGCGGCGGTCGCCGTGCAACGGGCTCACCTTTCCTCCCCTGCAAGGCCTCGCGGTCGATCGCCACCACGCCATCTGGCGGGGACAGAGCGCAGGCGGCGTCAACGTTCCCGACGCTCGGCGGCGAGGCGGCTGTACGGCCTTACCCACTGGATCCACAGAGTTGACGCGGTCCACAAAGTCCCGCCTCCCCATGTACACGCCCACCTGAAGACCGAGCACCACATCTGCCATCACCCATTGATGATCACCTGCTACCTCATTCATCTCGCCGTTCGTCCATTCGCTATTCAGACTTTCGCTCAGTCAAGTCGCTTTAGCTCAGCCGTCTGTCACATCCCGCCTCATCCCCCCTTCCGCACGTTAGCACACCATTCGCACGTCTGCCGTTCATCCATTCATCTCTCATCCGTCCACGCGTGACGGACGCGGCGTTAGCGCGCTAGCGTGAGCTGACCGACTTGTCCTTGCAGATCTTCTTGAAGACGACGTTCTTGGGGCTCATGACGGCGCCTGCCGAAACGGGAAGTCGTCACCGTCGGGCGCGGGGAGGCCGTGACGCCGCCGACTCACCTGGACCCAGACCGAGAGGAGGATGAGGATGAAGATGCGGAATCGTCGAGCGCGACGACGGGCCCGAGCGTGGCCTCTATATGTAAACACGCGCTGTCCGTCACAGGCTTGCGCCCTTGAAACGGGCCAATCGGGTGGCGGCCGCGCCCGCTGCCACTTATTGAATGAACAGATTTGAAAGCGTTCCAGCGATGTCAGCACAACCCGTCAGATTAGTCAAGCGCGTCTGTGTGAGCGCCTCGGCCAGGGGGACATATTATGGGATGTCTACGGCTATTTCTGCTTCTGCTTTGAGTTTTGTTTGTTGAATGTTTTGCGCTAACTTTGTTTGTCCAGACCAAAGTTGTCAAATGTTCATTTTGCACAACTCGCATCCGTCCGCTCACGTCTCCACTTGTTGGGCCAAAGTTGACCAGTGACGTGTTAAAAAAAAAAAAAAAAAGGTCAAATTAAAGGCCTTAATGGTGCTTTTGAGAAGTACGGTCGGTGACTCTTTCTAAATGGATGATGTAATAACTGAAAAAGTGCTTTGTCGTGTTTGGAACAGACACAACTCGTGTGAAAGAAAGATCCGTCCGTCCGTCCGTCCGTCCATTTATCAGCATGTACGTATCTAACTTCCTTCCTTCCCTCCCGGGCCCCCATTTTCCGTCGCAGCTCCCGGAATATTCCTGACCCTGCCGAAATGGACGTCGGCTCTTCTGGACTCCCGCAGAGACGTCGCAAAGTCCTCGAATGGTGCCATCTTGGGGCCGGCGACCTTTTGTGCCGCATTCAAGACCGAAAAGGATTTGGAGGCTTTTGGGAGGAGCGCAGATGACGAATGAAATTGAAAGTGACAAACCCAATTCGACATGAATAAAACCACAAAAGTCCCACTTTCCGGCTCCGCTTGCTTCGAAGGTCTTCCGCGGAGGTTCGTCACGTGAGCCAAAAGGTGATCACCTTTTTGTCCCCGTCAGCGGCTCAGAACCGAGGCGGAACCTGGATTAGATCCTGCATCGTCGTCATCGCGGGGATTACTCGCCGGATTACGATGAAGGCGCACACACCGGCCCACAAAGTGTTTTCAAAGAAGTGAAGTTTTATTTCGCTCATCCAGACGAGATTGCGCCACATCAGCGCCGACGTCGGACGCGGCGCGTTCACACGTACGCTCGGGCCGCGTCCGCCTCTGATTTGGCCGTCGCCTTGTAGACCTTTGGCGGCGGGCCGTTGCCGTAGAAACCGCTGCAAACAAGACAAGGCAGCAAAAGCAATGTCAAGACAAGTAAAAGGGGACTTTTCGAAGCAAAAACAAATTTGAAAGCCTGACCTTGTCCTGAAACCGTTAGCCTGTCTTGACACGGTCATTCGGAACCCAACATTCCCAAAAGAAACCCTGCCGGTGTTTTCAAAAACCTGTATCTTATTATGTAGAAAGCCTCCCCCGGTCTTGAAACCGTCCGTCCGTCCTCTCCAAGTTGAAGTCACGGGGGTGCTGTAGCGTTAGCAGGGACCCCCAGACTTCCCTCCCCCCAGCCACTTCTTCCAGCTCTTCCCAAGGCCGAGAGACGCACTTTCTCCGGCATGTCCCGAATTGTTCCCGGGGTCTCCTTCCTGTGGAACGTGCCCAAAACACCCCAGTGAGGAGGCGTCCGGGAGGAATCCAAACGCCTGACGTGGCTCCTCTGGACTCCGAGCCCTTCCCGGATGGGCGAGCTTCTCACCCGTTCTCGAAGCGAGAGCCCGGACACCCCGCGGTGGAAACCCGAGATTTTGCTCTTTCGGACGCGACCCCGTCGATCGACTGGCAAATCGAGAGCTTCGCCTTTCAATTGAGCTCCTTCTTTACCGCAACGGATCGGATGCGCCCGTCGATCTCGCGCTCCATTCTTCCCTCAGTGGTGAGGAAGACCCAAGATTCCGGACAAGACAGGACATTCCCTAGTCGGAACTTGTCAACCTCACACACACACCGGCTGGGGCTCCTTCCCTGCAAGTTTCTGTTCTGTTCTGGACGGCCAAAGTCCACCGCCCGGCTCACGCTCCGCCCGACCCCTATTGCCCCTCCCGCGGGTGGTGAGCCCGAGGAAAGGGAGACCCACATTACCGGCCGGCGGACACCCGCTTCCGAGCCTGGCTCCAGAGTGGGGCCCGGTGACCTGGATCCATTTGTCTGGTCCCTCACCTCGGACCAGTTGGCCACGGGTGACGGCTCCCGGGAGGGGGTTTCTTGAAACCTTCACTTGAAATCTTGACCCTGATTTGAAATTCTCACTCTGTCTTGAGACTCTTAGTTTGAACCCAGAACCCTTTTGAAACCCGACTCCTGTCATGAAAACTTACTTTGAAACCCTCAACCGGTTTTGAACCCAAATTTGAAACCCTACCCCTGTCTCGATACCCTAATTCAAAACCTTACACATTTTGAAAGCTGAATTTGGAACCGTGCTCATCACTTGACAGCCTAATTTCATGTTTCGAAACCCAAACCTTGTCTTGAAATCGTCATTTGAAAGCTGAAGCCTCTTTTGTAAGCCCTAATTTGAACATAAAACCTAAGGCAGTCTGGAAAGTCCGACTTTTGGGGTTTTTTTTTTTTCCCCCACAATCCTTCGAAAGGTTCGGAAACGCCACCCGGAAAGCCCGAGACGCGAGCGGCGTCGGTTCCGCGCGGTACCTTGTCCGTTTGCCGGCCGAGGCCCTCCGACAGGCGGTGCAGAGCAGGCCGCCCCCCAGCAGCGAGAGGCAGGCGGCGCCCCACGCCAAGTAGAGGCCCGCGCCCAGTTCAAACCTGTAAACGGTCAAAGTAAAACATCTGAAAAGGCGCGACGGCGTTTGCGCGCTGGACTGACTTAGCGCCGACGTAGAGCGGGTCGTAGAAGTTCTGCACCACCATGCAGCAGAGCCCTGAAAGCGTAAAAAGGTACGCCGGTGTTAGAAAGCGCTCCGCTGTGTTTGGAGACCTGCTCGACCCGCAGGTGGCGACCAAAACAAGATGCTGGCGCTCGGCTTCACTTTGTCGACTTACCGGCCGACGTGCACAGGACGCCGCCGGCGGTGGCCATCTTGGCCTTGGAAGCGTCTCCGGCCGATCCGATCTTGATGCACTTGAGTCCGAGCAGAGAAACAATCATGGACGCCAAACCCAGCAGCAGTGACACGATCATCAAGGCGCGACACGCTTGGACGTGAGCTGAGGCCAAAACAAACAAACAAACAAACAAACAAAAACAAGCAGCGCGCATTAACACCAAAAAGACGACAGATCGAGAGACACACGTCAGCTGAGAAGACGCATCTTCCATCTAACGGATGAAATGAAGAAGAAAAGAGCAGAGTAGGGGGGGCGGGGTGCCAATTCCTTGTGTGTTTTAGACGGTTTTTGTGTGTGTGTGGAGGGGGGGGGGTGGGGGGGGGCAGTAAAGGGCATTTCGATTCTGGTCAGTTTTTTTAGACAGCAACCTGAAAACTTGAAGTGTGGAAAAACAAACAATCCTGGCACCGGTCCACCAGACGTTTTTGCAGGAGGAAAGAATGACAAACGTTCTCCTCAAATGGATCGCGCGAGAAGAAGAAGAAGGCCAAACGTCAAAGGGAATGAAAGCGAAAGAGGGATCGACAAGCCTTCAAGAAGGACAACTGAAGAGGGAAAAAAAGGAGAATATAAAGGCTAAAAGAAGAGAAGAAATGAAAGGTTCACGCCAGAATAAATGAAGGCGAAAAAAGATTGGAAGGCTGAGGAAGAGGAGAAGAATGAAGACGCAAAAGGCCAGTTGGCGGCGCTGTTAACTCTGAACTCTGAGGACCACAACGGCAGGAAGGAGCGCCGACGCCAAGGTGATCATTTCTCAAAAAGCAGAAGACAAGGAAGGCCAAAGGGAAATAAATGGTCGCTCCCGTTCCTGGCGCCGGTCGCGTTCGACCCTTGCGATCGAAAAGAAAGGCCCGACAGAGGCCCAAAGAAGTACGACCGAAGGCGAACAGTTCAGGGCTGCGTAAGGGATGAAAAAACTCGCAGAGAAGAGAACGAAGGCGGCGATCGGCTTCTTCGTCACTCCGGCGCCTTGAAGGAGAAGGCGGAGAAGCCGAGCCCAGCGGACGCGTACCGGGCAACGACAGCAAGGATTCAAAGTCTCGACCCGGCGCTGTTCTCGGCGCACGAGTGCCATAAGTTCTCCGACTGCCACTGCGAGACGATGACGTCGCCCGACACGGTGGAAATCTTCCAGTAGTCGTTAGCCAGCGCCGTGCCCGTCAGCAGCCAGCTGATCGCGCACATCACGAAGCCCGTCGCCTCCACCGCCGTCGACATTTTCGCACACCAAAGAGCGAGTCGGCCGCCGCGCAAGAAGACTTTGTCCTCTGAGCGGGCCATAAAGCGTCGATGGGCGCGGGCCCGGCCACGCCCGCCTCGGCCGCCGGGCGCTCAAAGAAGGGACTGAGAAAAGAACCGAAGACGCCGGCAGAAGACGTCGAGTATTTCTTGAGCAAGAAGAATCAACCAGCGTGCGATCCATCAAAGAGAAAAGAAACGCCGCACCACCATATAAGGACGTCCTGATGCCGCCGCCGAAAGGACGGAAAACGTCGCGCCGACATCTTCGTCATCGCCACTTCTTCTTTCTCTCTTGCGTGCCTGTTTTACGCTTTTATAGCCAGACAGAGTCAATGTTTGATCGCTAGCAGCGCAGTTCAAAGTTCGACAGGTCACGCAAATGTCATCCGACAACAACGCGGCAGAACTCGGCGCCAAAGCCAGGAGAAGGCCAAAAAAGGGGAGGAATGTAGCACAAGAAAAAAATGAAGACAAGTAGAAAAGGAAGTTCAAAGTTGGACGACGGCGTTCGGTAAAGAACGAAAAGTTGATCAGCCCCCAAGTCCGTGCGTGTCCTCGACCCCACGTGGCCCAAAAACTGCACCCCCAGCCCTACATGCGTAGGTATGTCGCTCGCAAAGACTCAACTCATATTTGGATGCTACTTTCTGGCTTGCGTGGCACCACGCGGCAAAAGCAAAAAGTTCCACAGCCTCAAGTCCATCCGATTGCTGCAGTTCGCTGGAAAACGTTGGCGTCACGCCGCGCTAACGCCAGCGGCCGACGCGCTATTCTTTGTTTTCGACGCCTTAACTTGTCTTGTTCTTTGTCCGTAAATGGCTGGAGTTGCGGGATTAGTTTTGCCATCGGAGATTGCCTTGTGAAAGCAGTTCAAGAAAACGACCAGGGAAGCTTCCGGAAAACGGACGGAACTTTTTCACCTGCGGGCCGCCTTCGCAGATGCAAAAATGACGAGAAAAGAAGCCTCTCCCGACGGTGACAAAACGGAGAAGGCCGCGGTTCGGCTTGACTTTCATCTCGGCGGGGTGACTCTCCGGGGGGATGTTTTTCGAGCGAGATGAAACTCTCAGGGCGACCATTCTCAGGTGGACGGAGCTGAAAGGCGCCTGAAACGACTCGTGCGGACTGGGCCCAAAAGTCCAAAGTTCCCAAAATCTTTTTTTTAATCCAACTGCAATTGAAAAGGATGCCCTGCCTTTGTTCTTGTTCTTGTCTCTGATTCATTTTTCTGACCTTTGGATGTATTATTGATCTCGGCGAGTCATCTGAGTTAGGAGTCTTTTTGCCTCTGCCACTTTTGTCCACGTGCGCACGTTATTTGAGGTCCATTTGGCAACGGTGGCGTTCATTCGGGCACAATTGGAGGATGCGCAGAAATGGGCCGGGCGGAGCCGACCGGTCCTACCGGTCGGCTCCGCCCCGAAAGCGGCCCCGAAAGCGGCCCGAGGCAATTTTTAACCTCATCGCTGGAACCCGATCAACCTGAGCGGCCACACGTATCGAGCTCGCTCTCGAGAATGGAGGCGACAATCTTCTGGACCCTGGTGCTGATCCAGGATCACCTCCTCCGCCGTGCGTACCGTCGTCGTCGTTGCGTTCGGGAAGTTTTTGGGCGGCAATTTCGACGCACGGAAGTCCTCTGGGGAAAGTCCGGGACTGAATCTGGAAACGTCCGTGAAGTAAAAATATCGTTGGCCGACTAAATTCTGCCTCTATCCATTTGGACCCGGCAGCAGCTCGAGCGAAATATGAATCCGATGGTGGCTCCCACAAAAGGAACGTGGACGTTTTTTTTTGTTCTTTTCTTTCTTTCTTTCTTTCTTCTTCATTTTGGGACCTTTAATTTGAAATGCAACGCCACAGGATGCAAATCTCATTCCCAGATTTTCTTTTGTGGCGAACTCAGGATTGAGAAGTTTTAACGGCTTTCCGGTCAGTTAGCGAGCGGCCGTAATATCGTCACGCGTTTGTGACACGAGAGCCAAACTGAGGTCCGACCCCCCGAAACAACCTCAGACGACGTGAAAGCGTAGAGCCGCCATTAGAAAAAGGGTTAGCCGCGTATGCTGATGCTACCGCTTTGCTGACAATCTGTTAGCATGCGAGCTCATCAGCTGGTAGCGTTAGCCGTATGTTAACAAGTACGACGATGAAATTTGCCAACCGATGGAGCGATAAAAGTCTTCTTCTTTTTCTTCTTCTTGTGCAGATGTTTGGAGCGCGCTGCCGCCGCCAAGTCACGTGACCATGGATTCGGTCAACATGAGGCACGACCTGCGATGGCGCCCCCCGCGGGCCCAATGCAGCACGCCGCTGCGCTACTCGGTGCAGTTCCAGGGGTGCGTGACTTCCGAGCGTACGTGCGAGGACGACGCGCCGCTTGCAATTTGCGGTCGGGGGGGGGACGACATCAAATATTCTTCTGGAGTTGGCAAATTTGATTCCAGGGATTGGAATTGATTGTGGCCCAAGCCGTGGCAAAAGGTCACGTGGGCGGGAATCGCCCCCGGGCGATCGCTCGCTCGACATTCTTGACGAGCCGCCGACGCGAGTCGTGCCAATTGGCCTCCGAGGCCAAGAAAGCGAGCCGCATTCCGCCGCCGCCGTTTGACTTTTGCCGTCTGCTCATTGGTCGACGTTTTATCCGCAGCGAGTTCGAGGCCACGGTTCTGAACGGCACTTGGCTGGATTCTCCCGAGTGTCAGGACATCACGCGCGCTCACTGCGACCTGTCCCTGGACCTGGGCTCCGACTCGGACTACAACGTCAGCGTGCGGGCGCGCTGCGGCTCCCGAATCTCGTCGCGGGCGCAGCTGGTGGCGCCGTTCAACAGGAAGCGCAGTAAGGACGCCTGGTTTGGCGGCGCATTGAGCTAAACCCCCAACGCGCCTCACCTGAGCCGTCGCAAGACAAAGGCGAAGGCGGCCTTCGCAGATGTTTGGAAAAGTCTGCCAATGTTTATCCGTCGCTAACGCGCGACCGGTTCACTGCGCGCCACGAGAAATGGCCGCCGTCCGCGTTATCAATCATTCGTTCACTTCCTCATTTCTCGCATTCAGCGGCGCTGACCGCGCCCGACGTGACGGCGTCGGCGGCGGGCGACGCCCTCCTGGTGTCCTTCGACCGGGCCCCGCCCGCCGCCTCCGTGGAGGTGGAGGTGTGGAACCGCGACGACGCCCGCGAACAGGTCGGTTCGGCGTCATCCCGCCCGAGTCGAAATGTTCGCCGCGCTTACGGCGCCGTCGTCCCGCAGGTCCTCGCGTTCGAGGTTTCGGCCGAGCAGAAGCAGCTGCACGTCACCGACCTGCGGCGCGGAGCCACGTACTGCGTCCGGGCGCGCCTTCTGCTGGAAGGCAAAATGCACAGCCGGGACACCCGAGATCAGTGCGTGCTCGTCGCAGGTACGACGCGGCCTCAACGTGAGCCCCGTCGGCCGGCGCTTTTAAGACCCTGCCTCCCCCCAGGTCCCGACGCCCCCTGGAAGAGTCCCACCACGGGCGTGCTGACGCTGCTCCTCATGGTGGGCGTCGCCTCCGCCCTCTTCTGGTGCGTCGCCCAGTGCCGGGCGCACCATTACTGCCGCCGCCACTTCCACAAGGAGGCGCTGCCACGCTCGCTGGTCAGTCGGCGTGACGGCGACGACCACGACGACGCGAACGAACCCTTTGTGAAGCTGGCCGTACCCGAAAAAGTCGCCGTCATCCGTCACCTTTAACCTCTCGCCCTCTTCTTCTCCACCAGCTTCTCGACGCTCCCGTCGCGACCGTCGTGCCGCGCGAGCCCGACCAGGAGGTGTGCGCGGACGTGCGTGTGGTACCGAAGGCCCGTCGCTAGCGGGACCGCCAGGGTCACGCTCGCCTCCGTGGGATCGCTGTCGTGCATTTGCAGCTTTCTTCTTCTTCTTCTTCTCGTCACAGAAGGCCCGGAATGTTCTTCAGAACTTCCACCCAACGGTACGGCACGCGGATGTAAACGAGCCGCGATTCTGATGCCGATCAAAAGACCCCGAGAAAGAACGTTACGCTGCGGGTACGGAATGGCAAGCGCAGAAAGTTGTTCGACCTCAATCGCGCCGACCGCCGTTTCTATCCGCCCGGCGATTGGCCGGCGACCAGTTGAGGGCGTCGCTCGCCTCCCGCTGAGATGGGCTCCGGCGCTCCTTGTGAGCATAAGCGAGCCAGAAAACATGGAAACGGAGCCTTTTCTCCTTCTGCTCTTAAACTATAAAAGCCACGTTTTGCTTGTATCGTTCTTTTGTTTTATTTGTGGACTGCAAGATTTCAGCTGGAGTTAGAAAAAAAATAAAAAAAATGTCCCCATCATCTCCTTGCAGAAAAGGTCCCTCAGAGGCCGGGCCTGGCGATGGCCCACTTTGGCCGTCGTCGTCAATGACGGGAACGTTTGTCCACTTCAAACACTTAAAGCTCAAATCAGTTCAGTTCTTCAAGATGAATAAAAAAAAAAAAAAAATCTTTTGTAAAATGATCTTTTTGTTTCAAGCGAAATACAAATGGAAATGCATCCTAATAACGCACACTGGCTTTTCAAAACAATGTGCTGAAAATGTTGCGCAGAACCTTCGCCACACATCACAAAAGACTCTGACGTTGATCAAGCGGGCCAAGAACATTCCGCACCACTTTTGGACCCGGTCCGGGAGGAGACGTTCGGAAACCGGAAAGACGAGACGAGGCTTGGCGACCGCGTTTATTTGTGGAATGTCACATTGCACGCAGACTCAGAGGTCCGCTTTGGAGTTTTTGCTTTCGTTGGGGATACTTTGTGCAATGCGCGCGCACACCCAAGACAGTTTTGACCTCAACAGAAAGGGGGAAGAAAACAAAACCGAACAAAAAGGTGTTCTCCTCATTTTTCCAGGACCGACTTGAATTCTGGTGTCCAATGAATTTTGTCGGCAGAAACGCAAACGCGGTGGTGCCTTAAGATGACTTCAGTTGCATTTCCTCGCGCTGGCAACTTTCTCCAGCCATTTTGTTTTCCTCCTCACGAGCGTCACGGGCCACCTTTGGGGCGAGAGGCGGGGAACGCCCGGAACCGCAGGAACACGCGAGCGCTGGCCCACGGGGAATTCAAACGGATTTGAACCCACAACCTGGTGCATCATCTTTGCTCACCGAAAGGCATTTTGAAAGTTTTGATCATCTGCTGCGGCCTCCCCTTGAATAACAAAAACAGCCTCCGCTAATATTTTACATTTGGAAAACAAAAGTAAGTCAGGACATCCGAACGTCCATTTTGTTCAACAGAACTCAAAAGTTCAACCGTTTCTGCCACTCCTTCAATTTAATGGCTATTGCGTTGCTCCTAGTGGCGTGCCCACATTGGCCACACGGGGGCAGCAGAGGACAGATGGAACCAAACCTCTCAAGGCACCGCCGCACATTTCAAAACGGCCCTGCACGACTACAAAAATGAGGAACGCAAAACGGCTACAAAATATGAAAATAAATTAAAAGTAAAAAGGAAGAAAGAAAAAAATTCCAAGAGTGACCTATCGAAGCCTTTTGTCAGAGGCCAGCCGCTTCCAACAGTCCAATCCCGTCGGAGAAGTTCTGCGGCTGGCCCGTGGCGACGCAGAACTACAACAAAAAAAGAAAACGAGAAAAAGCTCGGCACCGGCGTCAGAAGCGCAGGTCCAGCCGGACGGTGTGCTCCAGGACGGCGATGAGGAGCATGACGCCGAAGCCCAGGAGGATGCCGGCGTTCTGCAGCAGGAAGTAGCCGCAGTGGCTGAAGCCGTGCTCGCCCGCGTCGTTGTGCAACATTTCGGGGACCTGACGTGCAAAATAAAGCAAAGCCCACAACTGTACTCGCCCGGTTTGGAGCTTTTGGCTGAAAGAACCACCCAAAAAAAAAAAACGCACAAATGGGAACGTGAGCAGGAGGTCAGCGGCTGCCGGTGACAGCAAGTCGAAAGCCAAACGTCGGCAGCTGCTGCTGACACTAAACGCACACGTCGCGAGGGGACGGCAGCTGCCGGCGACGCGTTTTCGGCGAGCGCTCACCATGTCGACGAGCGCCACGTACATGAAGAGGCCGGCGGTGAGGGCGAAGATCCACGTGCAGATGTTGTCGGCGTAATGGCCGATGAGGATGCCCGTCACCATGCCCAGGTAGGCGGCGGTGGCCGACAGCACGTTGTACAGGATGGCCTGCCGCACCGTCATGCCCGCCTTCAGCAGCACCGCAAAGTCGCCTGGGGGCGAGCGCAGTCGCACGCGTCACCTCGCGTCGGCGTCGGCGCGCCCGCGCCCGCGCTTACCTAGCTCGTGAGGGAGCTCGTGACAGAAGACGGCCACCGACGTGCTGAGGCCGCTCGACAAGCCCTCGCTGAACGCCGCGCCTGCCCAGAGGATTCCCAAGTTAGCTCGCTCGCGCCCCGAAACGTTTGCCGACCCCCGACGAGGTCACAGAGTCGGCTTCGTCAGTCGACGCCGGCGTTGCCTTCCAATTTGGCGGGCTCACCGATGGCCAGGCCGTCGCTGAAGTTGTGCAGGCCGTCCCCCATGATGACCATCCAGGCGAGCGTGGCCACGCCGGCCCGCTGGAAGTGGTGCTGCGGGAAGGAGTGGGTGTGGCTGTGCGGGTGGTGGTTCTGGGAGTGGTGGTGGTGCAGGATGTGGTGGTAGTCGTGGTGGTGGTGGTGCAGGCTGTCCGCCTGGCCCACCGTGTCGTGGAAGTGCGAGTGGCATTTGTTCTCGCACTCCTCCGCCGTGTAGTTCCGAGCCCCTTCGGCCGCCGCCGTCGCCGACTTCAGCATCACCTGCTCCTCCTCCGCCACGCCGTCCTCGTCCGGGCGCTCGGGAAAGACGCCGCCGCCGCCGTTGGTGGTTTCGACGTCTGCGGCGGGACAAAACCGGAACTCACGCGACTACTTGCGAGGACGGTCCGGTCGCGCCCACTTGCCTTCGCTCGCCTTCAGGATGTCGTCCATCAGGGCCGGCGGCTTCTCGGGGTCCGCCTTGTTCTTCTGCATCTGCGCACAAGCGACCACAGACACGTCCAGCCCTTCACGCCCAAAAGCAGGCTCCGTCCGTTTGCGCATTGGTCACGTCTCACCTCTCTCTTTTTCTTGTCCTTGTACATTTTTCCCAGCGTCAGGAAGTGCTCGATGAGAAACATCAAGTAGACGCCGCCCAGAGCCGTCAAACCCTTCCAAACGCCGTCCAGGTCGTGCTGGTCGCGGTTGTCGCGGTGGTGGTCGTGCCCATCGTGTCCGGAATGCTGATGTCCTCCCTGAGACTGAGCAAGAACAAGAACAAGAACGAGAAGCAAACGGGGTGAGGAATCGCTAGCCTAACCGCGAGATAGCAAGTTAGCCACGAGAATACATCCCACAATGCATCACTGGAGTCTGCAGTAGTCATCTCCGGAACACCCCCCCCCCCCCCCCCCCCCCCCACCGATGATCACAAATCTGCAAAGTGGCTAACGATGTATTCTAAAGCTGTAAAATAGCAACACAAAAGAGGAACGCCGGGTGCGGGTATTATTTTGGTCCTCTCGGGGTCACCTTCTGTCGTATCTGCGACTGAATGAGCGTGCGGCCCGGTCCGGCGAGCGACCTGGGAGTCGGCGAAGGAAAGCGGACTCGGCGGCGTTGACCACCGGGTTGACAAACGGCTAACACGTCAGCTAGTCTGAGTTTCTCGGCGGAAGATTTTGCACTCGCCAGCTTTTGTGAATGAATGAATGTGTTGATTATGCGCATGCCGTGAAAGTGGACTGGCGGCGGCTTCTATCCTAACCACCTGTTGCTTCCAACTACCGGCGGTCAGCTAATTTAGTCATTCTGCTCTTTTTTTTTTTTTTTTCTCTCGGAAGTCCGAGTCTATGCCAACGTCCAGGACCGATCCGGCTAAATTAGCAACACAAATGGAGTCCCATTTACCGCTTCGGTATTTGAAAAGCTGCAATACGGCGAAAGTGAAAAGTGAACCTCGATACGACGAGGGACGAACGCGCAGGGATTTCCTGGGGACTTTTTACGGCCAACGCCGCACACAAACTGCGGACGACACCCGGGACCGTTCGAGTAAGGAGGTCAGAAACGGATCGACTTCCGAGTCGTTCAAGGAAAAATCTTGACATCAGTTTGCGAAGTTGACGGTGGCCGACCCTTGAATGCCCCCTAGTGGTTGTTGACGTTTTAACTGTTGTCTAAAACGCTTGAGAATAATTTTGAAGACGCAGCAGCACAAATATGTACAAGAAATGAACAAGTTCTTTGCTCCAACTTGCGATTGCTTTTCAAACTCTCGCCATATTATTCTTTCGCCGTCAGCATTTTTTTTTTTTTTTTTAAAATTCGCTAAATGACTCAAAATTGTGTTTTGATGCCTCAAAAAGGAAGTGTGGGGGTCAAAATGTCACGAGAGCGGCCCCAAGTATGTTCTTGACATATTTGGCAATAAAGAGCATCCGGAATGTGATCAAAGAACATTTTTGTCCTCAAAAGTTCATTTCTGCAAAACTTGGGGTGGTGTTTGTCACCACCCCCCACTCATAATATGATTATGATTATTATGTATGTGTGAAGCTTTTCACATAAAAGGTGAATGAAAATGTATGATTATTTTCTGCGGGGAGTGGGTCGCCCCACCCCAGATAAAAAAAAAAAAAAAAAAATAATAATAATAGTCAGGAATGACTTCTCAGGAATTCAGCTTGATTCATTTTCACGCATTTTGTATTTCGCCTCGCTAACGTCGATCATTTTCATTTCGGACTCACGTGAGGGATGAGGTGCAGGAAGGCGTCGCCGCTGAGCGTGCCCACGGCCAACGCCACCAGGAAGCTGAGCAGGAACTTGAAGAAGACCCTGTTCATGAGCGGGATGAGCACGACGCCGACCAGCGACAGGAGGCTGATGACGGTGACGGACAGGAAGCCGCCCAGCCACGCTGACGGGGGCGGGAACAACGCTTGAGTCTCGAGTCTGGACGAGACGCTTTCGAGTCAAGTCACCTGCGGCGAGGTTTTTGTCGCTCTCGCTGTGGTCGGGCTCGCTCTGGTTGTCGTGGCGACCGCGGCTCTGGCGGTGGTCTGCGGGGGAGACGAAACGGGATTAACCATCGTCGCTACCGGAGTCCGTGGCCCGCCCCCCTTTTCAATTTCCTCATCACAAAACGTTTTCACCCATCTCAGCCAAATCGACATCCGGCAGTCTGGAAAGGCAAACTTTAGGATTTGGGCTAACCCGGCTAACCGCAGGGAGAACCATTATCCTCACACGGACGAACCCTCCCGGGACCGGGCGGCCTCCAAACGTTCACGGCTCTCTGTGGGAACCGAGTAAGGGGCAGCAACCTAAAGTTGGAAGCTAACGGGGGTGCTGCCTAGCTCTAATGTTTGAAATGAACTTCAGAAGCTGACATTGAAAGCTCAAGTTAGAAGATAACTTCTGACGCGATCGTTGGATGCTAACGTGGGTCTTTGTTCATTCCAACGCTAGAAGTATCACTGGAATTGAATATTGAGAGCTAAGGTTGGACACGAACGTCAGATGCTAACACAGACAACAATGTTGGCAGCTGACACGACAACCTAACAGAGCTAACGTTGGAGGCTAACTTGGCATTCTCAAGTCCCCCTCAGGCTACGACTGCTGATGCTCATGAGAGGATCTGCTGGTGGAAGCTAATGTTGAAGCCACCATTTTCTTTCTTAGGCTATCAGCTCTTGCAAGCTAAATTTGAGTTTGAGCTCAAAGCAAGTGTTGGACGCCAACTACAGAAGCGTATGTTGTCTAATAAGAAGAAATGCAAGTAGCACTAAAGTCAGCGGGAACGTTACAACCATAAAGGGCCCGTGTGACACGTCTTTTTAAAAAACCTTGGGAAGAAAGCGGCTGATAAAGTAGCTGTAGATGAGTTTTTCTTGGGGATTTAGTTCCAAACCAAATCACAATCTCAAAGTGAACCCAATGTGAAAAACGGTGGCCAAAAACTCAACCGTCACCTCGGTGGAGGATGCAGGCGCCGGCGTCGATCTGGTGCAGGAGCGCCGGGCAAAGGTAGGCGAACTCGTCCGGCGTAACGCCGCCATCTTGCGTCATCCCGTGGGACGCCAGAAGGCTCGACGCGTTCTCACACTGACGGAACAAATGACGCACAACCGCAACGGGGAAATCAATATGCTACGATGTCATAATTCTAATCAAAAGACATTTTGTTTTTAAGCCGAAAAAAAAAAAAAACAAAACAAAAAAGGGGAAGAATTCATAAGGTCAGATCACATCAGAGCTTTTAATTGGGCCCGAGCTAAAGTAGGGAGGGGTCACCCGTCGCCTGTTCATTGTAAAAGTAAAATGATTATTATTCCTCAATTATCTGCTTACATGGAGGACGACAAACTGGAGCTCCGCTGCTGAGAGGCAGAAATTGCCAAGATTTGCGCAATTTCAAGTTGGCCAAACAACGGAGCAATGAGCAAAATGCAGGATTAGGACAATAAACTGGTGTGCGGAATCTGAATCAATCAATCAATCAATCGAGTCCCTCGGGGATCAACTGCTTCATATTCATATTCCGGCATTGAAATCAATCAAAACCCCAAAGAGGAATTAAAGCGCTCCGGCCCGACACAAACGCGTCCAGTCGGACACATTTGGCAGACGATGACTGATGTTATGAGTACAGTTTACGTTCCTGCGTGTCAATCATCTGCCGTTTCCAACAAATGGCATCTTTTTAATCCGTTTAAACCATTGATGACAGATCACAACAGTAACTGACAATTACCAAAAGCTAATTGTAATTCAAAAGTGTTGGCCTCGCAGTTCTGAGGACCCGGGTTCAAATCCCGGCCTCCCCCGTGAGGAGTTTGCATGTTCTCCCCGTACCCGCGTGGCTTTTCTCCGGGTGGCCACTCCGCCTTCCTCCCACATCCCAAAAACGTCCAACATTAATGGGACAGATTGAAAATTGACCCGTCGGCTGTTGTCCGTCTCCACGTGCCCTGCGATTGGCTGTACCCCTCCTCCTGCCCGTTCACAGCTGGGATAGGCTCCGGCACTCCCGCGACCCTCGTGAGGATGAGCGGTAAGAAAATGAAATCAACGAGTGAATAACCAAATGATTGTAGACACACCTCAACATGCTGGTGGTCACGGTAATGGCGGCCGTGGTCGTCGCGGTGACCGTGGCCTTCACGCCGATCGCGGCCTTCGTGCCCCTCGTGTGTGCGGTTTCCCGCCGCGCCGCGCCCGTCCCGCTCCTCGGGGGTCCGGGTGGGCTGGTGCCATTCTTCGTCTTGGCGATGATGGCGGTGCTGCACGGTCACGCTCGCGATGAGGTCCAAGCCCACGCTCCGCAGGAGGCGCTTCAGGCCCGCCAGGGAGACGCTCCCGTTCTCGCCGTACCTGAAACGAGGCGGGCGAGCGGTCACCGGGGGGTGGCCACGGCTCACATACAATCAAAACATACATCATACAAGCCAAAAGTTGCAAAAACATTGATGCTTACAATATGAACATGAAAAATGAGTATCATTACAAATATAAAACAAAAAAGGTTAACAAAACTATCTCGAGTTATTTGTTTGAAACTTTCCACAGAATACCATCTTACACACTATCACAATATTTTTTTATGGCTGAGATAGCAGATGTTGGAGGAAAGTGGAGAAAAGTCACGTAGGCATCGGGGGGGGGGGGGGGATTTGAACCCCGGACCTCACAACTGTGAGGCAGATGTGCTCACCAGTATTCTACCATGCTGCCATTTTTTCATTATTTTGTAAAAATTCACAAAGCTCTCAAATGAAAAATAAAATTGTTTCTATATTTTTCAGTCATAAAAGGCTCATGGAAAAATCTTCCATTTCATTGTAAAATGTTACCAAAAAAAAGAAGAAAATATTGCATTTTTGATGTAAAATAATGAAAATTGCACATTCCAATGTATTGGATTCAATTCAAAGTTAAATGCCACAAGACGTCACACTTTCTATTTGATATTATTTTCTAAATGCCCATAAAGTTGAGAACATTTCCGACAGCATTCTTTGAATGAAAATTGAATTTGATAAGACAGCCACACTACTATTTGTGCACATTTTTAATGTAAAAAAAAAAACAAAGAAAATCCTGTTTTGTACTCCTGCTAGTAGAGCGCTACCTCTACTTACAAAATTCATCTCTTCTGCAAGTCATTTTGGAACGCAAATTTTTCATGAGCAGAAAGAAGCACCCTTTTACATAAAAATAGGATCATTTGTGTCCCCCCCCCCCTTCGTATCCTGAACTTGCTTTTGTTAGTAGAGACGTTCATAAGTAGAGGTCCCACCGTATTTGTGTCGTAGTCCCGCAAACACATTTCAGCCTGGTTTTTTTTTTTTTTTTTGCCCTTGCTGACACGTCAGGCGTGGCTTTTACGAGGACGTTTCCAAACGCAACACGGTGCCGCGGCGCTAACCTGTTGAAGAGCGCCTCCAGGTGTCTCTTCTGGGTCCGCTCGGCCCGCTGCGCGTCCACCACGGCCGACGGCGCGCGCTCGGCACCGCGGATCGCGGCCGTGCCGCGGTCGGACCCGAGCGAGACGTCTCCGGCCGCCGTCGCCAGGAACGTCAGGACCAGGAGGGCCCGGCCCGCCTCCGCCCCCAACATCTCTACCGGCCGCACAAAAAGGAGCGGTTAGCCCTCCCAAAGTCTCCATAACCAACTTGCTGTAGTTTCAGGTGAGCGGCGAGTTACACAAAGGAAACGAGAAGATATTGAAACTCGGGACATGAAAACGGGGATCAAGGAGGCAACGGGGGGGGGGGGCAAAGACAAGGAAACGAGGACACATGGAAACGAGATAAAGACAGTAAGTGACACAGAGGCTAGTGGATAAATTGACTAAGAGACATGACAACGAACAATAATCTGCCAAATTAACACGGAATTACAGTTACAGTACAGGCGACGGAGCCCAAACGCTACATTGGAACGGAACCAAAAATTGGCATATTAAAGATAATTGCGGGTGAGACGTGAACATAGATTTCAAATTGAAGCTTTTCTGCAGTCTCAGATGGTAAAAAAAAAAAAAAAAATGGGTTACAGCTAGAACGTAAAATAATGTCTGAAATCCTAATCGTCATTTCATTTTTTGAACAAAAACCAATTCCAGTACACCTGCTGAATTTGACCACAATGTGGAATTGAACGCAAAAAGGGAGTTTCAGGAGGACGCCAAAATGAAGAACGGCTTTGGCTCAAGTCTCTTCCAAACCGCAAACTTGAGACGTTCAACATAATGATGGATGGCAATAAGTAACCATATTAAAACTGCTGCCTTTTCCATATGGAGTCTGATGACGTCATTCCACTGCGAACGGCCAGTGACGAGCCGGCTCGTCCTTTCAAGGAGGAGGACGTCCGAATACGTCCGTCCGTCCGTCCGTCCGTCCGCCCGTCTGTGTGTGTCTGTCTGTCTGTTGCTCCATTTTCCGTAGCGCTTACCAAGCTATAGCTAATTATGTTATTCAGCATGTGTGTGTGTGTGTGATGCTAGCACGCAGATGCTCGGCCAGCTAGCTCCCTTAGCATCGTCCGCCTTCGTCATCGCCGGCTAACCGCGGAGCCCCGGGCCCCGGATCACGAGGCGCGGGCGTCCAAACGGGAGCCGCCTCGGTTCCGAGTGCGGCGAGGCGGTTCCGTTCCGTCTCACGTCAAAGTGCGCCCGGCCCATAAACAAGAGCACGTTGCTTTTGTGCGCTCGGCACCAGCTCGCCCGCTCGGTGCCGTGTGCACCAAAAAAAAAAACCCGGAAGCCGGCCGTCGTCGTGTCCGCGATCGCACGAAGAGCACGCGAGACGCCTTCACGTCCAAAGCTGCTTTTACCTCTTCCTCCGTCTCCTCCCGGTGCCGCTCGGTCCAAACGGGAATTCTAAGAACGCGACTGAATGGCTGCGGTGGTGCCTCCGAGGACTGTGGGAAAACCAAAGACGGACAAGTTGAAGAAGGCGTGAGGGACGAAGGGGCGGAGCGAAGCACAAAGGCTCGCGTTGTGATTGGCTGCCGGTGATGTCAAAGACTTGAGAGGCGTTTTGGCTCGCGCGTCAACTTTCAGCCGCACACTTTGGACAACTTCTTCAAAACAAACGTTTCACAGCTCATATGGAACGTTTGCCTTTAAAAGAACAAAACAATCTTTCCCAAGACGAGCTGGGAGATTTCGACATGTCATGTTTGTTATTCATTTTGTTTCTTGGCTGAATGTTTACAAAATGTCTTCCCTGTGCCCACGCGCGGTGGGGGGTTCGGGTGTCCGCCTCACAATTCGGAAAAGCGGGGTTCAAAACACCGACCTCGCCGCTGTGGACTTTGCAGTTTTCCTCCCACACCCCCAAAACAGGGATTCATCGGAGACCCTAAAATGTTCGCGGTTGATTGAAATGATTGCGAGTGCGAACGGTTCAGTCCTGCGTGCCCAGTTCGGGGCGCGTTCCCCGCCACTCGCCCGGGTTCGACTCCAGCAGGATAAGCGGCTCGGACCGTGGCTGGATGAAAGTCGCCAGTGGCTCAATGTACCAAGATGCATTTTTCCTTTGAAAGTGCTTGATAAGGAAAGTTGAGCTGACCGACTTTAGCGAACCAAATTTCCACTCTTGAGTGCGCTGAACTAGCGTCTTTGCGCTTGTCAACCGTGCACATGAGCGGGAGGGGAGGCCGGCCTTCAACGAGGGAGCTCCCCGAAACATGGGACCGAGAGAAAAGCGCAGCTGACGGCGGCGACGGTCCCAGCTGGAGTTTCCGCAGCACGGACGGAGATGGCGGCCGCCCGCCTGCGTGGGGAAAAGGCTGAACCGGTCGCCAGCCCGTCGCAGATTTCGATTTATTAATGATTCATTTCGAGTCTCCGATGAATGTTTTAGGGATGTAGGAGAAAAGCCGCACTTGCGGCCCCGGGGAGAGCACGCAAAGGGATTGGAACCCCGATCCTCACAAGCGGGAGGCCAACGCTCTCACCGGTTGCTAAGCCGCGTAAAAGACTCGACTTATGAATGAGATTTTCCTTATGAAATGAGTTGTGAAAATGACATGTTGTCTTCAGTTTTTCCCTTTCGAGGGTGCAGAGCTGCTGCTGTCCTCTTTCAAGTTGCAAGTTTTTGGTTTTTCCTCCTCAGCTAAATCGAGATCCAAATTCCGTCGCCCGGTGACGCCTCGAAGCTTCGGCGCAAAAGTTGTCAAACGGTCAATTGATTGGCGCGTCGTTCCAAATCACTTCATAGCGCCAGTATGAATTGTTTTTCTTCAAAGGATCAATTTGACACACCCTTTGAAAGTTTGCACGTGCCCACGAGCAAACCCGCTCGTCCGCTCGCCACAACGCGTCCCGTCGGCGGCAGACGGCGGGCCTCGGTCTCGGTCGTCACGGTTACGCCAGCGGGCCCGGGAAGTCGTCTCTGTGGAGCGAGCTTCCAAAAACGAGCGGCGGCCGACGCCCCGTGGGAATCTTTCTGGAATGTTCCGGCTCCGTTTGAAGTCACGTCAAGTCAGTTCAACGTCAAGCGGGAGCAACTCAAAAGCTTGGAAAGGACGAAAGATTCGCCTAAACGGATTTGGACGCCAATCCTCTTAATTTGCAGTCCGGCTCATCCCGATTATTCTGATCCCAAAAGCCCTTTTTTTGCGAGGGTCCAACGAGCCCGTCTCATTGGTTGAGTTTGCTGACGCCGACTTCTTCTTCTTCTTCTTCTTCTCCTGCAGCGAAAAGTGGGCCCAATTTGAGCTTTTCGCCTTCATCAGGTGTCCCAAAAGGATTCTCACGGGAAACGGTGGGCACGAATCGGGCGGGCCTCAACGTTCCTTTCCACGTCTTTGGTTTCTCGCAGTTCTGAGGGCCCGGGTTCGATCCCGCCTGCGCGGAGTTTGCGTGTTCTCCCCGTGCCTGCGAGGGTTTTGTTCCAGGTGAAAGTGCCTGAGGTTCTCCAAAGACACTCGATTGCTCACAGGTGTGGGAAGGCTCGTTTGTTTCGACGTGCCCTGCGATTGGCTGGCAACCGTTTTGAGTTGTGCCCCAACTTTGCCCAGACTCAGCTGGGACGACTGGCGGAAAATTGGATGGATGGACTTTTGTCCCGAAAGAGGAAACCTTCGCCGCCACCCTGGTTTTGCTTTCGTTGCAGTTGTCTCTCGTGACTACCAAAGTAAATACCTTCAACCTTGCCATCAAAATCTTACATTTACAGTACACGCAATTGTGTACAAACAGATCAGTCAAGGTCGATACTTTTGTTCAAGTTACTGCAAAAAAGGTTCGGTAACAAATACAATGCCTGTAAAAGCTCAACATTGTCGTCAATTGAAATGCAAAAATGGTGGCCCGGCTGCGCTTCGACGACCGCCATCCCGTTTGAAATGGCTCCTGAAAGTCTTGCTGCGTGACGCGAATGAGATGAAAAAGTTGCTTTATCCGAGGGGGAACTCGGACCCCCCGGGGGAAGGCCAGGATGATCCCGCAGACGGCGGAGCCGATTAGGCCCGACCTGAGCGGTCTCTACGATGCATTTGCCAGATGGGAAAAAAAAAAGCAAAGGAGGACCCCAGAAACCTGGAAAGGTCCCCCGAACGTCAAAGAAACGACACAGCCCAGAAAGCAGCCGACGGCGCGCAAGCTAACGGTCGAGACAACGGGGCACACCCGGACGAGACGGGGGGAGCCCGTGAAAACCCGACCGGCGACGACGAGAGCAAACGTCAAACAAAACCGACGACAGCAACGCCATTCCAAAAAGACAGGTGAGCAGCATCAAACCATGACGAAAAGGATTACAAAGTGGGACAAACAAAACATATCGGAAGCGTTGCAGACACACTGCCCCCAGTATGTTATAACGTGCTTATAACACGTTACAAGCAGCTTGCGATCAGCCGGCCGGACGCATGGCGTGCCGAATAATCTGAGACTTGGTTTCAATCTTCTAGATGAAGATTAGCCGCCGAGAACAAACCGGAATCTCCCCAAGAGGACGAGGCCCTGCGACCTCTGAACTTCAATCAAATGAATGGAGTGAGGACACCGATGCTAACGTGCTAACGCGCTAAAGCGAGAATGGAACCCGAACCGCAGTCGTGTGGGGCACTTTTGATCACCACGAGGGCTCCCCGCCACATCGTCTGAGTTCTCCTCTTTGTTCCTCCGACCCGGCGGTTCTGCGCATGCGTTCTATTCTTCCGGAAGTAGGAGGTGCCTCCCGCAGGAAAACGCGCGCGCGCGCACGTCGAGGAGCAGCCGGAATGCTGGACTTCTCGTGAACGTCCTCTCCTCCTTCTCCTTCTCCTTCTCCTTCTCCTTCTCCTCCTCCTCCTCCTCCTCCTCCTCCTCCTCCTCCTTCTCCTTTTCCTCCTCCATTTTTCGTCCTCCGTGATGGCGCTCGGCTGCCGCGTGCGCGCGTGCGCGCCGTCTCCGCTGCTGCTGCTGCTGCTGCTGCTCGGCGTGCCCGCGGCGCGCGCGTCCTACCAGCCTCAGGGTGGCGGAGAGTGCAAAGGGAAAGCGTGCGCAGGTAAGATGCCGACGAGGATGATGAGGATGAGGAGGACGGAGGACGATTTGCTCTCAGGGTGGCGCGCGTTCGCGGCCGTGCAACCGGCAGCCTCCTGTGGCGCGTGCACGCGCTCGGTGCGATCGAAACCGCAGCGAGTCATCAATGGAATGATGAACGTCATCGTACCGCAAATATGAAACTCCAGCCCCGGTGTCAAACCCGGGGCCGGGGGCCGGATCCGTCTCGTGGCACCGCCGGCCCAGTGAATCCCGTGCGTCGACTTTGTGTCGTCTGTGCCCAAATTCACCTTTAATAACGTCGAGCAGAGCTCGTCTTTACAAGTGGTCGACACGTCCCAATCAACCCCCCCCCCCCCAAAAAAAAAAGAAGAAGATTTGAGCAAGTTGATGGGACAATTCCCTGGCATGAATTTGCCAGTGTGGGCGGGCATCAGGCGGGGCGCCTCCAACCGGCCTTCGAAGCCGGAGGTCCGGAGGCTCTCCCCGGCTGGATGCGGTCGGGAGATCTTGAGGAAGTGCGGCCCGTGACCGACTTTCCTCGCCCGACGGGAGGGCAGGTCTGCGGACGCGTGGACTCAAGGAACCTTGAAGCGCTCCTCTCCGTCGACGGAGAGGGGGGTGTGCTCACTTCTGTTGGGTTTCCTGAAGTCCGCCACCCCGCAGTTGTCCCCGGTCGGCGTCGGCGATTAACGAGGGAGGAACGGAGGGTGCCGAGGACGCGTGCCTGAGGGACACCGCAGCGGGAAATGAAGGCAGTCCAAATGCAACGGCCTTTGCGGTTTTTGCAGGCGTGGCGGAGAAGAAGAGCGACCTCCGCGTGTGCGACCAATCCACGTGCCGCTTCGGGGGCGTGTGCAGAGACGACCAATCGCAGCTCAAGTGCGTTTGTCAGTTCCAGGTGCGTGCCCGCCTGCCGATTGCGACGCGGTCGGCGACCTCATTTCGTCACTTTTTTCATTTTCCTGCTCCAACCACAGTTTCGGGTAGGAAACGCTGCAAGAAGACTCGATGGACGTGTTTCAGTGCCGTGTACGTTCGGAGTGAATTTGCGATCCATACAATTGAACGATTGTTTTACGGCGTATCAAATAGCAATAATAAGATCATGAAGGAATGCTAGTTTCTAGCCCCGCCTAAGCGAGGCCCGAGCTGACCTTTGTGCCGTCGCCGTCGTCATGGTGGGTTTTTGTTGTTGTCGTCGTCGTCGCGTTCTTTCGACGGGCAGTGCCACAAGAACTACGTGCCGGTGTGCGGCTCCAACGGCGACACGTACCAGAACGAGTGCTACCGGCGCCAGGCGTCCTGCAAGCAGCAGCGGCTCATCGCCAGGGTGGCGCACGGACCTTGTTCTGACGGTCAGCGCTCGGGTCCGCCGTAGTTTGCGCGCGTGGCCTTTGCGCAGATGATCTTGACGACGTTGTTGAACTTTCCCCGCAGATCCTGGCTCGGGCTCGGGACATCCCGACGGTGGGTTCCTCTTCTTGTTCGGCGCGTTCCAGTCTCGTTCTTTGTCTTCTTTTCTTGTATTGCGTTACAGATGGAGAATCCTTCCAAAAGTGTGTTCACTCCGAATGTTCTCACCGTGCCTTCCTCTGGTGGTTCTACTCCGTGCCCATCTTGTAGTTTTGGTCCTCGTGGTCGTCGATTTGTTATGTAGAGTTTTGTGTTTCTTCCTTCACCTTGCACAGTTTTTGTTGCGCCGGCACTCGATGCTAAAAAAAAAATGTCGACGACGTTGTCCGAGTTGGTGCAGCTGGACTTACTAACCCCAAACCCGACGACAACGAAGGGACTTTCAGTCTGGACTTCGGCAAGGGTCGGCGGCCCGCAGGACCGGTCCAACTTTTCTTTCTTTTTGGAATGAAAACCCACAAAGACAAGATTGCTTCTTCTCTTATTGTGTCAGAGAAAGATTTTGCCAGTTCTGCTTGATCCGTTTTCAGTCGGAGTTCTTCTGTTCTTTCTTTTTGGTTATTGTCCACATGTTTGTCCTCCTCGCGCTCCCAGACCAAGAAGAAGGTTCCGCTTCGGATGCGATCAAGCGGTTGAGCAAGTGCAGCACCTGCAAGTACGGAGCAGAATGTGACGAGGACGCAGAAGATGTATGGTGAGGCCGCGAGACCCTGACAAAGACCGGCACACTCCACGTAGCTCACGAGACCCGACAAAGACCCCAAGACCGCACCGGGCCACGAAAACCACCAGACTCGACAGAGACCGTGAAACCCGGACTTCCGATCGGGACGTGGCCGCAATAAGTTGGCAACTGGACTCCTCCCGCGAACCGATTAAAAAAAAGTCCTGACAAAAACGGTGTCGGACCCGACCCGGGTCTCCCCCGCGATGCGCCCACGCGTCCTCTTGTGTCCCCAGGTGCATCTGCAACATCGACTGCAGCGGCCACAACCAGAACGCCGTTTGCGCCACCGACGGCAACTCCTACAACAGTCCGTGTTTGGTCCGGGAGGCGTCCTGCATGAAGCAGGAGCAGATCGACGTGGAGCACCTGGGCCGCTGTCCAGGTCGGAAAAGCAAACGGAAATCAATGGGGAAGATTTCTTCGTCGCGGCCGTAAAAAAAATTGGCGCCTGAAAAGTTCCAACTTCAAATAAGGAAGTATCGTGACCTTGCCAGGTGAAATCAGACTTCAAAAACCAAAAATGGAGCCATTAAAGCGGGCAAATGCACAAATACAAATTGGGAGCCCGAGCGAGGACCCGCTGAAGGCCACGGCTCACGGCCAGATCCTCACACGTAGACGAAGCAACCGATGGGATTCCAGGCCAGAAAATGATGCTCCTTTTATGTTTGCCATTCTTCTTCATTTGACAGGAGGAAAAAAAAACAAACAAAAAAAAAAACACAATGAAAATTGGGGAGAACATAACAGTAAAATCTAGCAACAGGTGAATTTTTTTCAACGGTGAAATGCAAATATTAGTTTTTCTGGTTTTACCTCAATTTCTTTCTGCTTTTCCTGAACTGAAGCCAGTTTTTGCTTTCTTTTGTTTTTCTTGCCGCCAGCCGACAAAGACCAAATTGGCAGGAAGGACGACGGAAGCCCTTTCAAAGTAAAGATCCCGGGTAAGGTCGGGTTAGGGTTAACGCGGCGCGGCGCCGACCTCCTCTATGTTGACCTCACCTTTGACTGGTCAGAAACCAAAGGACTGGAGCACGGGGACGGCTTCTACGCCGGAACGGCCAACTCCTGCGGCGACTCGCGCCCGGGATTCTGTCTGCACGGACGCTGCGAAGTGCACCACAACCTGCCCACCTGCAGGTCAGTCCCACGGCGTACGACAAGGTGCCCAAATGTCTGTCAAGTGTTGCAAAAGCCGTCTGGGGGAAAAATGTGAAAGGTCATTCATTGGTCCTACGTTCCGCTTGTCCTCACGCGGGTCGCGGGCTATCTTCGGCCGAGAAGCAGGGTACGCCTTGAACAGGTTGCCAGCCATTCGCACCTACGGCCAATTTGGGGATGTGGGAGGAAAGCGGAGAAAAGGCACGCGGGCACGGGGACGACATTCAATTTGAACCCCCGACCTCCGAACTGTGTGCGAGCAGCGGTGCCGTTTGAACAACAAGTTGAAAGATTGACACTTTGTGGATCGGAACGAGCGCATCGCTTTGCTTCCATTTAGCGTAACGCTAACTCCCAACGCGAAAGGCTGTAGACGGGCTAGCTTTACGTCGTAGGTGACCCGCGAGCCAGTGCCTGGCTGAAAACAAACAAACACGAAGATGGATAATACCGACCCAGATGACTCGCGACTCTCTCCCACTGTACGTTGGTACGATAGCGCCCCCTGCTGTGCACTGGCCGTTTTATAGTTCAGTTGGAAAATGTAGTAAGTAAAGCTCATCCCGCGATATCCATTGTTGGCCTCACTCTGCATCCTTCGAGTCTAGGGAGCTATTTTTTTTTGACGGAAGGACCGAGCGCCTCGATCCGCTGTTTGACTCATTGCCGACTCCTCGAGCGCCACCAAGGGACTTCTCGCGGTCCCTGTCCCGACCCGCCCGCCGTCCGAAAATCCCGACGTCGCGCTCACCGAGTCGGGAACGATGTGGAACGTGTGCCTGCGCAGGTGCGAGTCGGGCTACAAAGGCGTCCGCTGCGACGAGCTTCAGGACTTCAACGTGCTCTACGTGGTCCCCAGTGGCCAGAAGCTGCATTACGTCCTGATCGCCTCGGTCATCGGCGCCGTGCAGATCGCCGTCATCGTCGCCGTCGTCATGTGCATCAGCAGGTGAGTGCAAAAGCAAAAGCAAAAGCAAAAGCAAAAGCAAGCTCGTGTCTGCCTCATTTCAGGAAATGCCCAAAGAACAAACGCGCTCGTCGGCACAAACACAACGTGGGACACTTTTCTGCAGACTCGAACTCTCGGATGGTATAACCTCCTCGTCCTCGTCCTTTTTCTTCTTCTTCTTCTTCTTCTTCTTCCCTTGGAAAAGCGTCGAGGAAGAAGAAGCCGAGCGTCTGTTGCCTTACGTCTTCTTTTTGCTCTGCGGCGGGCGAGCGGGGCGGCGCTCGCCGTTTTTGCCGAATGTTGTCGGACTCCCGCGCGGCGGCCGACGAGGACGACGACGACGAAGTTCTTTCTTTCTGATCGTCGTAACGTCAAAGTATTTTCTTGTCGTGCGGTTCTCCTGTTGGACTCGAGTTGGCATGGCAACCGCTGTAAAATGTTTCACGTGTTCCATTTCATTTTTGACTCTGAATTTATTTTGAAGGCCGTTACAGGAAGTGTCAGCCGTCTGCTGCTTTTCTTCGGGCGCTTCCGGCGGCCGTCCGCCGACTTTTTGGGCCTACGGAAGAAAATATTCCTGCCGTCCTAAAAAATGAAACCTAATGAAAATGAAAAAGTTGCCCCTTATCCAGAAAACAAGTCGGAAGGTAGCAAAAGGAAGTTTTGGGAGGAAAGGAAGCCGCCAGAGCGGCTCGGTGGCGCCTCGGCAAACGTCGATTCGCACTCGCGGTGGAAAGAAAATATCAGCTGGGGGGGGGGGGGGGCTATTGAGCCGTTAAGCTGCTTTGCCACGCCAACGTTAGTGTCGTGGTGAGCGTTTTGTGCGTTTGCAGGTTTTGCGCGATTGTGTTGTTGTTTTTGTACACTACAATTCTGTTGAGTGAGTTCCCGCAATTTCGACGCTCTAACGCCGACTTAGTTAGTATCAAAGAGGCGGCCGAGCCCCTCTCTTTGTTGCGTCGACCGCCGAAAGGTGGGCGGAGCTCTTCGCTAGTGACGTAGATAAGCTGGAGAAATGCCAACGAGTTCATTTCCGACACAAAAACGTCTGGGAAGCGGGAGTGCGGCTACCGCTCGAATTCATATTTCAACGTTTGCCGAGGCACCGTAGAGATAACATTACATTCCAAACAATACAAAAAGTTGGTAAAAAATATTGTATGTCCGCCTTAAAATAAAAAAACAAAACGAGTTGGGTTGTTTTGGGGGTTCTGCAATAGATTCCTCGCATTTTATTCAAAACACAACTTCCCAATCCTGCTGTTCTCCATTTCATGCTGAAAAACAAGTATGAAACTATATTTCCAAAAAGGATCCCTTTTGTTGTAAAAAAAAGAAAAGTATTTACGTGACAGGTACGTCACAATCATATCAAAGCTTTCAATTGTCTGAAGCTTCGGTCTGGAGCAGTACTTGGTTTACTCTTTTGCGTTTATTTATCTACAGCACTAAAATCAAATGTATGAAACAATCTCGAGACCCCTTGGGGTTTCCGGGGACCCCAGTTTGAGAACCACTGGTTTACATGATTGCCCCCCCCCCCCCCCCCCGTCATTTAAAAAAAAAAAAAAAACTTCCAAGCCGTCATCTTAAAAGTACGTTTTTTTTTTCCCCCAATCTTTTATAATTAAGTGGTGAAAAGTTTAGCGAAGGTGAAATGTGGGACGTTTTGTGGCAAAGAAAGCAACGTGACGGCGGTGAAGACGACAGTAAAGCAGCTAAAGTCAGCGAGCTAACGTTCTAGCGAGCCCAAACGCACGAATAGAACAAAAACATTTGGGATCGTACGCTACGCTTAAGTCACGACTACGCTACGTTACATGACAGTATGTTACATTTTGTACGTTACATAAGTTCCATGGTTACGTACTCTACGTTGTCTATGTTCACGTTCTGCATGCTCCACGAGTTACAAGGTAGCCATTGCCTTCTGCACGTGTTGCGTACATTTACAAAAACGGGACATCACGTTAGGGACTGGAACGAGGAGCTTCGTGCTCGCTGGATACAAAAACATTTTCACTTGCTCTATTCTGGTTAGCATGGTCACGCTAACAAGGTTAATCAACTGCATCCGCAAACACACACGTGTGAGCTTGTCTGGCAAACTGTCAAACTAACACACACACACACACAAGTTTTTGAGTCCTCCATTTTACTCTCAGGCTGTTAGCGCTTAGCACGCTAGCTACCGTTTTTTTTTTTTTTTCTTTTGACCGGACAAATGTTTTTGAGTTGCTTTTTTTGCGATGTTGTCGAGAGCCAAAGTGACAATCGTCATCAAACGTCTGTCAGTTATTCAATTATTTATTTGCGGTTGGAAAAGAAACAATGGTAGTTGTCATGTGTCGTGTTCGTTAGCTTTAGCATGTAGCATAGCGGAGGTAAGTGGGCGGGGTCCAGACGTGATGAGTTGGCAAACTTTTTGTCAAGTTTATTTTTTAGGGGAGGAGCTCAACACCAGCAAAAAAACAAACAAACAAAAAAAGCCCCTCCCTCCCTGAACGTTTGTCTTGTCGTGATCGGTCGTCTTAACGTGACCTCAATGTGTTGTCGTGCATGAAATGTTTCAATAAAAACTCATGTTGACTTTTCAAACAAAAATCTCGTCTTGGTTTTGATGCCTTTAAACTCCCAAAATTCTGGAAAGTACTTGAAACTTCACTTCAAAGTTGAATGAGAAGAGTCATCGGATAGCTTTTCAATTCTGGCTGGGGGGGGGAGGATTACCGCGTTAAATTTAGATTCATATCTAGAGCAGCAGTGTGCGCAGTTGTCCGTCCACCAGCTGTTCGATGTTGCTCACTATCGTCGCGATCTTGCTCAAAACCGGACTTGAACGACGTCACCGTGAAAATGTCCAATCAAACGAGTCATTCCTGACGGATGACCAGCCACATTCCCGATGAGTCAAAGCACCAACGATCCTTGTGGACTTCCCAGAATAAACCAGACCGTTGGTCTTTGGACTCTGGGTGGGTCTTTTGGGTCGGGGCCTTCTTTCATTCAAAGTAAAAGTGTGTCAACCGTAAGCTTTTCCTCAGCCTTCAAACGAGAAAAAGGAGGACTCGAACTTCCACCTCCAAAATTGTTTGAGAGTCTCATTGTATTTTTAGCGGCTTCACTACTTTCCGGAGGAGCGGGATCACGTTCCCCTTTTTAAGGACGGGTTGGGGCGGAGTTTCCCCTCTTTGCGGTGACGGGGCGTCCCAGTGGGTGACGGTGCTCAGATCTATTTTAAGCTCGAGCCTTGCGCCCCCGTAGACAGAAGCTCGTACCACAGAGTCGAAGTCTTCCCCAAGTTTGGAGGCGTCGTCCTTAACGCCAGAATTTTCAACCCCATACATTCGAAGACTTTAACCCAAAGCCGTGGTCTTCATCTCGAAAAACAGAACCTACTACCCCAAAGCCAGAACCATCTACCGACAGGCAGAGATATCTTCCCTGAAGCCAGAGTCATCCCTCAAAAGCGGGCCCTTTGATCCAATAGCCGAAGTTTTCCTCCCACAAGCCGGAACCTAAGTTGGAGCCCTGTTCCACAAAGCAGAAAAGGCTTTTAGCCCGGAGCCAGGGTCTTTATTCGCCAAATCGGAGGCTCCTTCAAAGCCACAGTTTTCGTCTCCGAAGCCGAAACCAGGTGGAAGGAAGCCCGTGAGGAGATGGATCAGACCGAGTTGGGGGTCCAGGAGAAGCTGGAGATCGTGGGGATGGAGGACGAGGAGGGCAAGCCCATCAGCGCCCTGAGCATCCTGTCTCTGCTGGAGCGCGTGGCCGGAATCGTCGACGACGTGCAGTCGGGCCAACAGCGCATGGAAGAACGTCAGCTGGACCTGGAGAGCAATATCCGCGGCATCCAGGGCGACGTCCTCAAGCTCGCCAAGGAGCACGCCGACGCCAGCGGATGCCTGGACAAGCTGCTGCAGAAGACCCGCAAAGTCAGCGCCAACGTCAAGGACGTCCGAGCCCGCGTGGGGAAGCAGAACGGTCGCGTCAAGAAGGTCGAAAGCACCCAGGACGAGCTGCTCACTCGGAACAAGTTCAGAGTTGTCATCTACCAGGTGAGACGCACGTTTCTTCTTCTACGTGATCCCGGAGAGTTTTCAATGGTTGCCAGTTGGGCCCGCGAAGGTGCCAGTCGAAATTTCAAAAAAAAAAAACAAGTCAAGCTCGTGATGGGCTAATAATTGTCGTTGGAAAGGGTTAGAAGTGACAAATTTGACCCTAGAACTTTGAAGAAACGAGTTAAGGAGGAGAAAGCGGGAGAAGCGTCCAGAAGTAGCTTCGGTATGACCAAGTAGAACTACGGCAGGTAGAACCTTCAGACAAACTCACAACTCCGAACAGACTTCCACTGCAAACCCGAGTCCAATGTCTTGCCGGATGCAGTCAAAGCTCCGGTTGAACTGAGTAGAATTGCCGTTAGAATCAGTACTCATCACATTTCTAGTAGAACTTCCATGACAACTTCACTCTCACGCAATTTCCCCTCACACTGGGCCTCGTTCCCAAATAAAACCAAGAGAAATGTTTTCGCTTTGCGCACAAGTTGAGCCAATGCACAAAATCGCTGTCAGATTCCTTTCGCCCGTGTACCGGCCAATGTTCGGCGGGGGCGGCGCGACGACTTGACAAGTTGGGGGGCCGTCCGCGCCCCGGTCTCTGCGTGCTTATCTTTTGGTTTGCCGCAAATATTGCCCGAGGTTTGCGGCGTGACCGACCACCATCAAAACTCCGAAGTAGTCCCGGATCCGTGCCGGCGGTTGGGTAGCTTTCCATGAACTGAAAATTGCAAATTGCCAATTGCGTGACGACCGGGGACACATCCGAGCGATGACAAGTGTCGTTTTCACGCTTGGGATGCTGCCCGACTCAATTCATCACGTTTACAATTGGCCTCACGAGCGTTCAGGTAAAAGCGGGAATTTCTTCGGAGGCTAGAACGAGTCCCGACATTTGGACGAATTGCAGGTTGGTGTGCCAAATTTCAACCAGTGACTACGTCGCTTGTGCCTGGCTAGCGGTCTTTGGCCTACCGCTGGCGCGGGACACGCTTTTGACTTGAACTTTCCAACCAGCTGCTTTTTGGTTCTACTGAGGTAACCGGAGCTCAGCCGGCAGCTGCTGACAATCTTTGACAGACGGTGCTATTCCGAGAGCGCCGCACGGCCCACAAGCGCCCGCCACCTGTTCCCGACCAGTCACCAATTGAAAGCACAGAAGACATCCAAAATATCGGTGGTGGTGGTGGTGGTGGGGCGGGGGGTTGTAAACGTCGACATCTCTGCGGCTCAGGTACCGAACGATTGATTCGTTACCCTCGAAACACAAACGTTCATCATACACAACACATTCAAAAGTCGTTTTTCGATCAAGCGGCCCCTTTGAAGGCATTTTGTCGAGACTTCACCTGGTCTTAAAGTAACTTTCACTCGGATTAGAATTCATTATGTCCACATACGTGCCGGGGTTCAGTCCTTGTTCTTGTGGCATCCTCAGGGTGAAGCCGAGGTTCCTTCGGTGGCCGTCACCAAGGGCCCCAAGCGGGGCCTGGAGGATCCGGAGCCGGAGCCCGACTCCTACGACGTCCCCGCCGACCTCTCCTCCGACGAGGAGTACCTGAGCGTGGAGGAGGCGGACCCTTCCCGGGCGGCCCGGTTCAAGAAGTCCATGGTGAAAAGCACGGAGACCCTGAAGGCGGCCTTCTCCAAGGAAAACATGAGCAAGACCAAAGACAACCTGGGCACCAAGTTCCATCACCTGGGCGAGAAGGTGATGCCGCCCGAACGCCGCGAGAAGATGCACCAGGCGGGCGAGCGCCTCAAGCAGAGCGGCGAGCGCTTCAAGGAGAACATCGCCAAGAAGGCGCCTACCAAGGAGAGCTTCAAGATCAAAATCAAGAAGGAACGCGCCGTGGCCGAGGGCCAGGAAGGCGCGGACGCCGAGCCCCGACCCGAGCCCGCCTACGCCGAGGTCGTCGCTGAGACCAAGAGGGAGGGCCCGGTGGAGCAGGTCCGGGCCCCCGAGAAAGCCCAGCGGGAAGAAGATTCCGGGAATTAGGCGGACGCCAAGTCCACAACTGCCGTGGCGAAGGACACGTCACCGTTACAGGAAACAAACCACCGTTCGAGTTTAGGAGAGATGCGGGGCACCGTCACAACAGGAAGTGGACCACCAGCGCCCGAAGTAAACCACAATTACAGGAAGTCAAGAAGTTGGCGTCTGCGCAATTGGTTTCTTCAACGGCCGCTCAGCGCTTTCCATCCTTCGCTACGTTGGGGTGTCTTTAGGAACTCCCGCACATGCTAACTTGCCATCGGGGGAATCTTTATATCGTCCGAGGTCGATGACAGCCGTGACTTTTGGTTGCCTTTGTCAATTTAAACATTCAAAATGCAATTAGACCGTACGAAATGTCGCTTTTGGTGGAAGATTTAAACTGGGTCACTTTTGGCGTTTAGCGAATGTTGGAAAGGGGCGTGGCATCGTGACTGACACATGTCGTGCGATGAATTGTGTGTGTGTGCACGCGCGCGCGTGACCGTCGGGCACTTGCGCCACTCGGTGGCTCCATGGTTCATGGTTGTGGGTACAATTCTAAAGTCAGTCCTCGGACGCCCCCTGGTGGTCCCCATTACGATGCAATCGTCTACGTGACAATCCTTGGAAATTAAAGCGTTGAAATTGAAGCTTCCCTTCTTTCTCTTGGTGTCTATAAAACTTTTCGTCGTCAAGATGTGCTTGATGATTAGATCAGGATTGGTCTCTGTCACGTGGAAAAAAACAAAACAAAAACAAAAAGAATCAAAGGCTGGTGGAAAACGGACTTTCATTCGACGTAGAAATTATATACACTTTGCATGTACAAATACAAGAGTCCCGTGTCAACTTTGACAAAGCAAAATATTCTGCGTAGTGTGCTCGCGTCACGCTAAACGTCAAGACGGGCAAGTTCAGCGACTGGATCGTCTCTCCGGGAGAAAAAGTCCAGTTTCCCGCCGGCCGGCGGCTCCGCGGGTCACGACGACTTGACGAGCCTGCAGACAATTTGAAATAGTCAAGCCGGACCGAAGGCCGAGGGTGAGGGTGAGGGTGAGGCCGCGTTCAAAATATGAGCTACCCCGCGCCGTTGGGCCACCAAAGGTTCCCGTGGCAACCGTGCCGAAGGTGGTGGTCCCAGGGAAGCCTCTCACTTGCCGGCTTTACTTTGTCTTAAGGGGGAAAATGACAACCATCGAGCGTCAAAGGACAGTCGGTTAAAAAAAAAACATCCAGAAAGTTCAATTCTAACGCTTTAGCCCGTTTCGGTGCGCTCCGCAACGGCAATGGAGGCCTTCTGGTCCAAAAACACAAAGTGGATCCTTTGGCTTCTTTTGCTGCAACGTGAGGCCCGGCGGCATCGTTTAGCCAATTTTGGGGAACTCTACACCACCCCCCCCCCCCTCCCCCGAAATATTCTGAAGTCTCCCAAAGTCATTTCACACCCCCCACAATCCGTATTATTTCCGGGTCAGTAACTTGGCAAACGATGATGGTGTCTACTTAGGGTGCCCCCTGGTGGCCCCGCATCCTATTGCACCCCATCCACAGGAAACCCGTCACCGAGTAGCATCCTGAAAACGATGAATTAAAGTGGCGAAATGGAAGCAGACCTTTTCCTCCTTTCCATGAACACGTTCTCCTGTGGACCGGGGGATACGGAACGTAGGGCCGGTTTACGCCGATCATTTCCGAGCGGATCGGTTGCTGCTAATGCGGTCGTTAAAAAGAAAAAAAAAAAAGAGAGCAATGTGGAATCTGGCTGGAAATATCATCTTCGGCCAGACGGCATCCACGCATCATTTGAAGATTTACATTTGAAATAATTGCGTGAACAAAAATGACTGGAAAGAATTTTTGAAAAAAAAAAAAAAAAAAAAGATCCGACTGTACTGGGGTGGAGAGGTCATCGGCAGCGATATCATCCATCACCGTGTTGCCGGTGCGGAAAAAGGAGGAAATCCATCGCGCGGTCTTTCGTTTTCATCGCCGCATTTTAACAAAAGTTTTTTGGACGTCGGCTTCAACTCTTTCAAACAAAAACTGAGCTTTGTGCCGGTTGGGCGTTTTAATTGAGAAGACGACACGGAAACCAGTTTGGGACGGTTAAAAAAAAAAAAAAAGGGATCGTGAACGTGGACTTGCTGGGTTTTTGCTCAATAACGTCGGACTTGTTCGCCGTTTGAAAGTTAAGACTCGGTAATTGCTTACAAAGTGCACGTAAAGTTACTCGGACCTCCCAAGTGTGAATTTTCCATCAACTTTCCGGGACGACGACCCGCGGTTCGAGGGGTCCGTCCAGGACGGATCTCCTTTTGTTCAGATGCAGTGAAACTTTGCCATTGGTGTCCCCGAACGTTCCGGTTGGCAAAGGCGGCTTGTCCACGGAAGAGTTTCGAGGTTGGGTTTTGCTCTTCTGTTCGCTTTTGGAAGAAGGTTTGGCGCACGACGGACCAGAGCCCGGTCGCGTTCGGGTCTGGCCGAGCCAAAGATCAGCAGCTCGGTGGGCAACTTGCGTTTTGCCGGTGAAACCTCTTTGCTACATTTGCTCAGGTTCTTGCGGAGATGTTTGGTTTTCAGCTCCTTTGGGCAAGGAACGCTGACACCGGTCTGCTTGGCCCTTCTGCGTTTTTTGCTTCGCGGGCGTTGAACGTTTGCCGGCAAGGCAGGGCAACCTCTCATCTGGAAATCCTTTGGTCGCGACCGCTTCCACACGGCGCCGATGAGCCCCAAGTGTCCACGGGACGGTAGACCTAACCCTAAGACCGGCTGGGAGACGTTTGCCACCTTTGCCGTGTCCTGGGCACCTTTTTGAGTAAGCCTTGCCATCTCTTGGTTGTCACCTCTGCGTTATCTTTTTCTTGGCAGACATTTGGCATCTCTCCGTCTCCATTGTGGGCAGCTTTTCTCGTCTCTTTGTCTTCTTCTTGTTGGGAAACCTTTGCTGTCTCTTGGTCATCCAGTTGGGTCAGGGTCACCTTTCTCGACATTTCCCACCTCGTGCTCATTTTGTTGGGAGACCTCTTCCAACTCTGACTCAACCACTTGATTTCGGTTCTGTTGGGCAACAATTCTCGTCTCCTGAGTTTCCTTTGGTTCGTTGAGGACCTGCTCCTTGTCCTCTGGCTGCAGTTTTGAAAAACATCAGAATTAAAAACAAAACCCACTTCAAAAACAGACACAGGGAGGATGTGAAATTCCACCGTTCCAGCCCAAAGGCGGACGCAGACGCCATTCTGCTAAAAACAAATCCAAGATTGCAGGGCACCCACGAGCGTATCTCCTGACTGATTAGGTCGGGACAAACTAACTTTTTCTTTGTGAGCAAGGTCGATGCTGTCCACGTACCGGTCGGGGGGGGCGACAGATGGCCGTGAAGGTCACGGGGAAGGCCGACTCGGCGGCGCTCGCTACGAAACGGGCTGATCGAGAGAAGAAGCCGCAGAAGAACTACGAAGAGAAAACCACCTCAAATGTCTCTGAAGGACTGAAGTCTCACTTGAGTCCCGCGTCTTTCCTAACTGACGACTTCATTGAATCAACGCCTTGGAGGACTTGAAGGAAATCTTCAAATCTTTTCAAACGGTTCTCTTTTCTCATTGGATGGACGGCAAGAACGACAGGAAGTGGAACTCAAGGAGTAAACACAGCAAAGTCACATTAAAAAAAAAAACAACTTCAAAGAATCCGGTGGGAAAACGTCCACATTGGCTTCCTAAAAAAAAAAAAAAAAGGGGGCGAAAAACACCCGCTACCTCCGATTCAAATCTGGTGGTCCCCTCCAACCTTTACCTCAAGTGACGGAAACAAAACATTTTTTTTTTTTTTAATTTTCCTGTACCAAAGTTACATACTATTAAGGTACTTGTACTGACTTTCTAGTACATATTTCCGAACTCACATGAAAACAACCACTTTGGATAATTTTTTTTTTTTTTTTAAATGTGCCGATTTTCCTTTTCTCCATGCAGCGTCTCGGCTTGCTGCTCCGAACATTCGCCAGAGCATTTCGTGGCTCCTTTAATGGCTCCAAAAGTATTTGGGGCCGACTCGCTGGCGGCGGCCTTTTATTTTGAAGGCGCCATCGCGACTCTTTTCCATTTGTTTGTCATTTGGATTCATCCTCAAAATTGTGAACGCGTGGAATCGACGACAAGACAATTTGAACCACGTGAACAAGGCCAGTAAATGTCGGATTACCTTCTCGTGCGTCGTTCTCCTCGCGGAAGGAAAGACGACAACGGGAGGCGACGCCACTTTGGCGCGATCGGCCCTTCCCCTCAAAACTTGAAAAAAAAAAAAAAAATGGTTTTGACCGCGAGCCGCTCGTGACGTCATTGGGGGCGCGGTCACGTCAGAAACAATGAAAAACACTGCTTTTTATTTGTATTTTGATGAAACTGGCGACCAGTTCAAGGCGTCTGCCTTTTGCTCGGAGTTCGCCGGGAAAGGCTGCGGCAGTCCCGCGACGCTTGTGAGGATAAGCGGCTGCTATCATATGCAGGACTGGAGTTTAGGAAGCCAACGTAAAGTGCAGCCCAAGACGAGGAGGAGCGAGACGTACCCCATCGACGTTTGCAACAAGCGAAGAAGAATCACGCTCCTCCCCCCCCCCCCCCCCCCGAGTTCTACTTGAGTACTTTTAAGGGTTCCTCCAGCACAAAGTCGTGTAATTCGGGTCCAATGTTGACGTGTCGTCACATTTGATCGCTTTTTCCAATGGCCAAACACGGCCGACGGCATTTAGCTAGCTCGCCGTTGCCTAACAACAGCCGGCAAACAAACACTCTTGGCCTAGCCGCTTGCTAACCTGTCTCATCGCCACTCCGGTTCCGACGCGGCCCAAGACAGGGAAGGGGGGGAAAAAAAAAAAAAAAAAAAAAGAAAAAGTTCGTTCGTTTGCTCGGGAGCCGAGATGGCGGACGACGACCGCGGCCCGGGAGCTTCTCACCACGGCTTCGTGCTCATGGAGGCGCTCCTGGACAAGCTGAAAATCTTAAACTGCGACCACGAGCTGCTGGAAAAACACAAGGTGAAACCTCTCTCCAGGTAGGTCACTCTCGCCATTCGTTATGAGCGTCATTCTTGGAATTATTGCCGAAACTCATTTTAAATACACTTAACAACTATGAAAAGGACGACGAGCTGCTGCTGCTGCTGCTGCTGTTGGAAGGAGGGCCTTTTTTTTTGGGGGGGGGGGGGTCCTTCCGCAGGTTCCGTCAATAACTGGGCTCCGGAGGGGTGAAATATGACAAACGGAGCGCTCTGTGACGACACATGTCAGGATTTTTCGAGTTTGGACCCTCCGCGGAAGAGATGAGACGAGTAAATGGATTTGTCACAAAGGAATGTGCGATACAGACGTCCGCTGTGTCTTCTGGCGGCTTAGCCCAAGAAGAAGACAAAAGCCGCCCGGTGACACAAGGTTTTCATACGGTAATAGTGGTCCGGTCCTGGGCCCGGATCGTAACTCTCCGCTCCTTACCTGATGAGGAGGGTGCCGCCAGCCGGTCTTCTGCGTACAAAGATGAAGGACAGCCACCGCGCTGCACAAATGGACATTTGCGGCTGAAAGCGTCGAGGCGGCGACGTCGCCCCACCGACCCGCCCCGCAACCTCCGAGACGAGACGAGACGCTCGGCCCGCCCTGACGGACGCGTTCCCGTTTGTTTCCTTGCAGGCATTTCTTTGTGTCCAGTCCGCACCTGCCGCACAATCCCGGCGAGCAATTCTACGCGTTCACCGTCACGGCCGCTTGGCTCATCAACGCGGCGGGCCGGAGCTTCGCGGCGCCTCAGGAGGACGACGAGCCCGGCGCCGCCGTCGCCGACGTCCTGGCCGAGCTCAGGGCGCTGGTAAACGTCCTTTGATCCCGCCGTCCTTTCGCAAGCCGACCGGAACCAGCGACGACGACTCCTGTTTTGTGCGTTGCGTTTAGGGTGTGAAGGTGGACTTTGCGCCGTCCAAGCTGAAGTCCGGTTCGGGCGAGCACGTCTGCTTCGTCTTGAACGCGCTGGCTGAGCACGCGCTCAAGAGGCGGGGCTTCTCCTTTAAAAGGTGCTCATTGGTGGCCACCGGCAGGCAGCAGAACACGGGAAGCTTGAAGTGGCGCACGCCTACAAGTCGCGTGACCGCCTCTTGTCCGTTTCAGACCAAAGTACCCGACGGAAACCACAGAAGAAGAGAGCGCCATGGCCGACCACGCCGAGCTGACGCTTTGCCAAACGGACGGCGTCGTCGTACGTTTCTTTGGCCTTTTTTCGAGTATATATTATTTAGTCTCAATTTTCGCTTTTCATTTTCATTCTTTGATGTTGCTTGTTTTTCGCTAATCACGTTTGCGCATCTCCAGGAAGACGACGACGACGACGACTACGAGGAGGAGGACGAGAACCCGCCGGACTTGGAGCCGCCGACCCCGCGCAGCACCCTCAAAGTGAGCCGCCGGCACGTTTCACCGTCGCCAGCGAGGACCGCTCGGAACCGCGCGTCTCGCGTTGTGCCGACAGGAAGCGGCGCCGACCAAACCCGAGGGCATCCTGCGCACTACGGTGGACGCGGCCGCGTGGAACTTGGAGGTCGAAAGGGTCCTGCCCGTCCTCAAGGTTACCATCAGGACCGACAACAAGGTGCGCCCCCAAAATGATGTCGTCCCCCCCCCCCCCCCCCCCGGACCTCCGACTCAAAAAACCTTCCAGTTTTTTGTCGCCACACCCTTTCAAAATAAAGTGTGCGACTCAAGATATTACACGCAATATTGAGCTCATTCTGATTTTTAATTCAGGAACATTTTTTTTCCAACTGAGTTTTCAAATTCGACGTCGACATTTATCTAAATTTCCTTCACAATTTGCACTTTGCAGTTCCTTTTTTTGATTGATTGATGCTGTGGTCTGGGCAGGACTGGAGAGTCCACGTGGACCAGATGCACCGGCACCAGGACGGAATCAAGTCTTCGCTCCGTGAGGCGAAGGTGCGTTCACGGACTTTTCCACTTCCCCTTCGCCTTCAGTTGCAAATTTAGGGCGCAAGAGCGTCACCGCCGTTTCCCTTTTTTTATTTATTATATATATATATATATATACACATTTTTTTTTTTAACCATCCGTACAAGGGTGACCACAATAATCAAACAGGTTACGATGATTTTGATAATTTTTTTTTTTTTTTTGCCTGTTAGTCTACGATTGTCTTTTCAAAATAATCTGAATTTTCTTCTCTTTTTTTTCCCCAAAGCAGGACTTGATTTGATTTAGTTTTCCTGCTTCGATATTTTGGTAGAAATGTTGAAGATTGTTTTCCACAGTAAAAGAAAATGTTTGCAAATATCTTTTTTTGGGGGATTCAGCAAAAAACGAGAGAAAAATAAGATATTCTGTTGTGTCGACGGGCTGAAATTGTGACAGCAGTCGATCGATTGTTGTTCAGCGCGTCTTTCGTTTCAATGTTGGCAGAAGCGGATCCGCATGACTTTTAACCTTGGCCGCAGATTTTTTTTTGAACCGTGACGGTGATGGGCAAACGCGACCGGTCGCCGGGCGAAAGGGACGGCCGTCGGCCTTTTCCCGCCGGTGCCGGTTCGGGTCAGCCGCTGTGTTCTTGTGTCTCGGCCGCGTTCAGGGCTTCTTGGAAAAGCTGCAGGATGACATCAGCAGGACTTTGGAGAAGGCGTCCAGTCGCGAGAAGTACGTCAACAAGCAGCTGGAAGGCGTCATCGCCCAACATGGCGAAGCCCGCGACAAACTCAGCGAGGTTCAACCGCGCCCCTGCCGCCATCTTCTCTTCCTCTTTTCCTACTTGGCGTCTGATTGTGGTCGTTCCGGTCTTCCGGCAGGTCCAGGAGCGCTACCGACACGCCAGCGGCGGCGTGGCCCAGAGGACGCGACTCCTGGCGGAGGTCAGTGAAGGCATCGCGTCTTTGCCTGACGGGGGGACGGACTTGGGGGGGGGGGGGGGGGGGTCTCGGTAACCAGCGCAAAGGCGGGAGCAGTCGGAATGGGACGTGCGGCGAAAACCTCGAAAGCTTGAGCGGAAAGGAAAGGAATCGGCTTCCGTGACGCCGTTGCGCTTGCGACCTTTCAGCTGAGCGAGGAGTTGGAGAAGGTCAAGCAGGAGATGGAGGAGCGCGGCAGCAGCGTGTCGGACGCAGGTGAGGCCGCTCGCCGGCGTTTTCTGCCGTCGCTGACGCGCTCGGTTCTTGTTGGCCCTCAGCGGCGCTGGTGAAGATCAAGCAGAGCGTGACCAAACTCAAGCAGGAGACGGCCCGGATGGACGTGCGCGCGGGCGTCGTGCGCCACGTGCTGCTGCAGGCCAAACTCAAGCGCAAGTCCAACCTGATGAGCGCCGACGCCACGCAAACCTTCGCCTAAGCCACGTTTCCTTCCCTTCTCCAGCTCGTTTTGGGAAGTTCCAAAAAGTGCGCCTCGAATGGAGTCAAGTGAGAGCGACTGAGTAACAAAAAGGAAAAACCGCCAGTGGTGTGGCGGCGACACGAGGACCAAACTTTTCGACCCTTTTGAGCTCAAAACTCGTCTTTGGGGTCAGACCGCGGGAGGGGTCGAGGCTACCCGACAAGCTGGCGTAAGGGCAGGCGGGGGCTGCGTTGGCCCCTCGTGACCTGCCCAAAGCTCACTCAAAAGATGCAAGTCATTTCGTGGGGGGGGGGGGGGTTAAAATCTTCATTACTACGACAACAGTCGCTCGCTCTCTCTCTCTCTCTCCGAATCATCTCTTTCCATAGTCCAAGGGGCGTCGCGTCGTCCCTACGACGTCCACGTTGCCTACGTCCGGGTTTGGACGTCATATCGTTGCCAACTTTAGAGGCTTTCAAAGACGATTTTTAAAATGTGAGCGGTCCAAAGTACAGATAATTGTTTCAAATGGGAGCGAGTCAAAGGGAAAAGTCATCCCAAAAAATTTACAGGAAGTACCTTGTTACTGCCCACCTCTGACAGGGCAGATTGGTCGTTTCGGGAAGGCGGAAGCGAAAACGTGATAAGTTGTTGACAACTTCGTGTTGTGTCTGTCATTAAAAAAAATAA
Organism: Syngnathoides biaculeatus; assembly: GCF_019802595.1. NCBI lineage: Eukaryota > Metazoa > Chordata > Actinopteri > Syngnathiformes > Syngnathidae > Syngnathoides > Syngnathoides biaculeatus. Next base: position 28,429,687 of record NC_084652.1, read on the forward strand.
TCACGTTAACAAGATGGCTGTTTATTGTCAAAATGGTCCGGGGGGGGGGGGGGGGGCAGAACCAGAACAAAAGCAGCCGGGGGGACCCGTTTGGCCGTCAAGCTGAAGCAATCAAAAAACACGCGCAGCCGAGAATATACGTTGCATACGCAAAAAAAGGCACTCGAGTGTCTTTGGGTGGTTGACGTGTCAGCGGAGTCTCGGAACGAAAAACAAAAAAAAAAAAAACTCAGAAAACTTGCGCGTGGTGACCTTTGACAGCGGGCAAACTGAGGCGACGCGCTCACGTCTTGACGTCGTTCAAAAACACTTTGAAAGGTTGTCTGCTTCTCAAAAAGACGCAATCATTGGCATCTCGCTTATGAGGAAAAAAGTTCCAAATAAAGAAAATTGTGATTTGCCGATTGACGGTCAAAGTTTTAGCGTTAGCACGCCGCCGCGGAGTGCCTCGCGCTTTGACGTCGTTGCCGTCTTAAAAGTGGAATGTACCTTGAAACGGACCGCGGGGGTGCTGCCGGTGGCCCATCTTTTGCTCAACAAACTTGAAATGTTGGAGACCACGACAGCTTATTTCCATCTTTTGGTGTCCATTCATCTGAAAGTCACTCACGCAAAGGAAAGCTGCTTTTAGCGCTGGTGAGAAAGTTCCAAAAGTGTTCCGAGCTCTCACCGGGCGCCGCAGTGGCTGCCGAGCGACTGACAGTTGCTGTAGCGCTTCTTCACCATCGTGCTGACGTAGGCCTTCATCAGCTTGGCGATGTCCGCCACCTGCACCGCGGCCGCAGGAAACGGCAAGAGGAAGACGGCGTTAGCGACGCCTTTCCAGCCCTCGCTCAACCTGGCTCGGGGTTACTCGACGGACTCGCTTCGGTGAGTCGACGGGGGCGCCGCGCTCGCTACGTCTGGCAAACGTCGGTCGACCGCGAGCGTATGCAAGTGAAGTGAGATTAGTTTTTGCTCACCATGAGAGTCTGGAAGACGAGCTGACGGCCGTCCACGACGATCTTGTAGGTGTTGGCGAGCGGCGCGCCGAAGGAGCGGACGCGCTCGTAGGGGAAAACCTCCAGAGGCCACTGCTCGCCGCGCTTGTACACGGAGACGGCGTGTCGACTCACGCCCAGCCACAACTCGCACGGGAAGGATCCGTCCCGGCACTTCAGTCGCCGCGCAAAAAAATAAAAAAAAAATGCACGATTAGGCCAAACCGCGTGTGGGCGTCCGGCGCAGTACCGCTTTCGGCCACGACTTCCCCGGCAGCATCGAGCTCCAACGGAAGACGTGCGGCGTAATTAAGAGCGACAAAGGGTTGGACCAGAACCAGCGAATGTCGTTGGATCCTCTGCTTGGATTTCTTGCTGCTCTTTTCGAGGTTTACGATTAACGTAGCATCGAAGCTAGCTTCCACGATCACATCAATCTACCTTAGAATCAAAATCGGGATCAGCGGGACCGACATCCGTCCGTCCTATGGACCGGGAAAAATAGCGCGTTAAAATATTACTATTATTTCTTAACCCAGAAATGACTGAATAAGCTGCAATAAAACCCACAAGCGCTCTCGGCGTTTGTTTTTTTTGACTGAAAATTTGTCTGTGAAGAAATGAAGAAGACACCTTCTTCTTCTTCTTTGGTTTAGTTTGTCCAATTCCTTGGCTGTTGTCACATACTTGGCCGTCAAAGCTGATTCTGATTCTGATCTGCTTTTACTTCACTTTAGTTAATCATCAATCGGGAGTGCAGGGACTGAACCCGAATATATTTGGAAGTCAATCTGGGGAAAAATAAAAAAGTTCTCATTCTGACTGAAGGGGCGGAGACATTTTTCCTGTATTTGCGGATTAATTGAAAAGATATCCAATCGGTGACTCGATCAGCAGAATGACGGTCAGTTGCATCAGTCGACCGTGACGATTCCTCGCCCCCCCCCTCGGGTTCTCACCTCCACGTTGAAGAGCGTGGCGCCGTACCCGGGCCACTCCCTGACCCGCGCCATGTACTCTTGCATGGCCCGGTCCGGCGCGACGCCGCGCAGCTCGCTCCACTTGTCCAGCACGCCGGCGCGGACGGCCGCCGCCTCCTCCTCGTCCGTCGTCGGGACCTCCGGGGCGGCGTCGGGCTCCCGGCGGAAACTGCGCCTCAGCGTTCCCTCCAGGAAGCCGGAACGCTTGCGCTCCGGCGCCCCCGGGCGGCGGCCGCGCCCCCGCAGGCGGACCGCGGGGAACACCTGCGACAATTCCGGCACGGCGGCCCGCGGGCTTCGGTCTCCCAGGAGGTACTGAAGCCGCAACGCCGACAGCAACTGAAGAGTCTCCTCCGGCGCCGGATACTGACCGCGGATCACCGCTTCGTGGGCCTCAAGAAAAACAAACAAACAAACTTCATGATGAATACTGAGCGAGGCTGCAAACCATTTCAGTCAATTGTCATCTTTTGGAAGGATCATTTTTGGCTGTTGCGGTGCAACGCAGACTCTCTGGACCCCCCCCCGTGGTTACCTGTTCAAACATGAAGGCAAACTCCACGCCGTCTTTGGGCACGTTGTCCACGTCCAAGAAACAGTAAAGTTTGAAGTAGAACTTCCAGCCCGCGCTGCCCCCTTCAGGACTGGAAGACAACCTGCAGGAAGTGAACTTTTTTTTTTTTTTTTCAACGACAGCGCAACACGAACAAAGAACGAGCGCGACGCATTTCCAAGCTGACTTTTCAAACTTGGCCAGCACGTCGGCGACGACGGTGCGGCTCTCGATGGCTTTCTCCTCCGCCACCGCCGCGCCGTCGTCGTCGTTGCGCTCGAACAGCGCGAACGAGTTCCTGCTGTCCTCCATGGCCAGACCGCGCAGCAGCTTCTCCACCACCTGACGGACAGAAGAAGAAATCGGGTGGAAAAAAAAGTCAACACGCGTAACGTTTGGGTTCGCCACCGCAGCGACGGCGGCTCACCTCCCCGGCTGTGGTGTGCGAGTCGAAGGTGATCTGGCAGCGGCCTCCGCCGTGGCAGTGCACCGTGGCGCTCATTTCCCGCCGAGCCGCCACCGCCCGGATTTCCTCTCGCGACGGGACGTACTCCCGCCTGCGGGTCTTCTTCAAGGCGTCCAGGGCGAAGGCGGCGTAGCGCTCCGTCTCCGTGCCGGGGAAGGCCTCTCGGGTCCTGCGGACGGACGTTTGACCTTTAGTCGTTTTAATGTTGGGGGCCCCGGACCGATCTCTGGGGGATGCCAGAGAACGGGATGCGGGTGAAAAAGGGGAAAAAGGCCAACGTTGCAAGTGAGACGTGAACGACGGAGACAACATTTGGAACGAGGAAAAGTAAAAAGGGGGAGGGGGGCACCTCTTGAGGTGGAGCTTGACGTACGCCAGGACGCCCCTCGCGGGCAGGAAGGCGCAGGCGGCGCACGCCAGCGCGCTCCAGCGGGCCGCCTCGCCCGGGCCACCGGGCCGAGTCGTCTGCTTGACCAGCTGGCAGTAGATCTCGTCCCGGAGGGCTCGCAGCTCCTGCCCCGCCCTCAGGACGTCCTGGATGACGGGCGCCGGGTCGGCCGCGCCCTCCAGCCGCAGCAGCCGCTCGAAGGCCTTCAGCGCCTCCTCCCGCAGGCCGCCGCCGTCCGACGTCCCGCCCCTCTGCCCTGGAGGACGGCCAAAAAACAAAGAAAAACGGTAAGGCCGGGGTTGGCGCGGGCGACGGACGCGCCACCCGCGGGCACGTACCGGCGAGGTGGGCGTCGCCGTAGGGCAGCGGCAGAAGCGGCGAGCGCAGCGGGTGGCGGCTGTAGCGCAGGATGGGGTTCCGCTCGTAGATCTGATCCACGACCTCCGGGTTCAGACTGTTCTCCTGCACGCAAAGCGTCAGCCGAGCAGAGTTTGCGTCTGGTGCAAATCAAACTTTTACTGCGCTTGCGTCGGGCGCCGTCACACGCGTTCATCGTGTGTGGCCACACATGAGCAACCAATCCCCCAAAAAAAAAAGTCTCCAGAAATGAAGACATTTTCCTTCCTACATCAAATCGAAATCTTTTTCCCTTTCCCTCAAATGTGATCTCCTCCTTTGGAAATGCAATTCTTTCATCAAATTAAATGTAAAAAAGAAAAACGGAAAGGTAAAAAGGGCCGCTGAGGGCGTACCTTGATGCGCAGCAGCAGGCGCAGCGTGGGCGTGTCCGCGGGCGCTTTGGCGTGGACGACGTTCTGGACGGCGGAGGCCCAGCGGGCCGCCTCGTTGAGGAGTTTGCAGTAGAGGCGGAACGAGCGCTTGCGGCCGTACACCGTCACGTTCCAGTAGCCTGGGAGTCACGCAGGCGTCACGGGACCGCGGACGCGACGGCGACCCGGTCGGCGCCACCCACCCGTCTCTCTGAAGACCCTGTCGTCGGGCGGCGTCACGGAGCACAGACTGTTGAGCACCAGCGTGCCCATCTTGACGGCGCCGCGCTCCGAGCTCTTGTAGCAGTCCAGCGAGTTGTGGGTCAGCAGGAACCAGCGCTTCTTCAGCTTCAGCTTCGGCTTCGGCGGCGCCGTTTTGCCGCCGTCCGTCACCTCCTTGTGCAGCCAACCTGCCAAGGCGCTTCTTGAGGACCCGAAACGGGCTCCCCCCCCCCCCCCCCAACCCCCCCGCTGCGCGTCTCACCTCGGATGATGAACTCTTGGCCGTCCACGCGGGCGTCGCCCTTGCACCGCTGCAGCAGCGCGATCCAGTGGTGCATCTCCTCGGGCGTGTCGGCGTCGCAGTGCAGCACCCGGTTGGCCGTGATGATGACGAAGGAGTCGGGCCTGCGCGGGGACAAGGCGTCAACGGCGCCGCCGGGGCGACGGCGGACGGGCCGACGGGGCCCTCACCTCTCCGGATTGTCCGACGCGCACACCGAGTCGATGGTGCCCACGTCCAGCGTCCCCTGAACAAGGACGGCGAGCGCGTTGATTGACTCGGTCGGCTCAAGGAAGGCGGCGGAAAAAAACCCAGCGCGTTCCCGCCACGCGTCACTCACCGCGGCGTTCTGCGGGTTGGCCTGCTCGTCGTGCATCTCGCCGATTTCCTGCTCCGTGGAGTTGTGCACCTGACTCAGCACGCTGAACCACTCGCTGTTGCCGGGGAAACAACATTGTCATCATTCAAAATGATTCCGTTTCTTTTCCAATTGGTCGATTCAGGAAGCAAATCATTTTCGCAAGATTACAGGAGATGTCTCATTAAACAAACCCCCCCCCCCCCCCCCCATGTACAGTGGACACTTCTGTGGGTTTTAGGGCCACGCATATTTTTAGCCACCGCTCGACCTGGCGTCCTCGGCCGTCTCCGCCACCAGGTGGTACGTCCTCTCGGGCATGACGATGTCGATGCCGTTCTCCTTGTCGGCGTTGTCCACCACTCGCCTGCAACCACAAGGACGAGACGACGGGACGGGGTCACGACCTGGCGTCCGACGTCCGCGGGTCGGGTTTGGGACCGGTTCACCGACTTGGCGGCGCGCACGTCCAGCGCTCCCTTCAGTTTGTCCTCGCCGTCGTTGTCGAAGTACGCCAGTTTGCTGTGGCGGAGGACGAACCAGCGGCGTTTCCAGTTCCTGCGCGACAGCGTGGACGAGCCGCCGCCCTTCTTGTGCAGCCAGCCCTGCTTCAGCGCGTCCTGCTTGGCGCGGAACCACAGGAAGGTCTCGTCCTTCAGCACGCACCAGCGCCGCTTCCACGAGTTCAGCAGGCCGCCTGAGGGGAGGGCGCCGCAGAGCTTACAAAACTTTGTTTGGATTCTTGGCCATCAACAAGAAAAAAAAAAAAAAAAAAAAAAGATTGCGCTCAAAAAGTACAACTTTGTTTTTTTTCTTCTTCCGTTTACAATGTGTAGACTTTTTTTTTTTTTTTAACCCTAACCATCAATTTTTTCCGCTCAATCTGTTTTTTGTTCTCCTTTTCCTCATACCAAGACCCAAAAAAAAGCTTCCTCCTTTTTTTTTTTTTTTTTTTAAAAAAATATGTGAACTTGGAGCGACCTTTGATGTGCAGGAAGCCGTGGAAGTAGGGCAGCGCGACGCAGCTGTAGACGGAATCGCGGCGGTACGACAGCTCGTCGTCCGTGTCGAATCTGTCAAAGTCGTCGTCGCTGTCGTCGAACTGAAAGGCAGACACGGGAGCGCGACAAGACATCTTGGGTTGAAGTCGCCGCTCAGAGGGCAGCGGGCATCTCACTTCCTCCATTTTATTCAACCCGTGACGTATCCCAAACTGGCTTAAATTGGTGGCGTTCCTAAATCAAGATTGCAGGATTACATACCGAGGACTGCGCCCCCTCTGAGCCCAGGCGGTACGCCCCGGAGCTGGTGAAGGTGCCCACGGAGCCGCGGCAGTCGGCCTCGGCGCCACCGGACCCCGCGGCGCCGCCGTCGTAGTCCGAGTCCTCGTCCGGCGGGATGAGCTCGCACGGGGCCCCCTCCTCCGGCGACGGCAGGACGGGGACGACGGCTTCGTTGGCGTACGGGTCCTCCTCGGAGGAGTCGTCGCTGGTCCGGATGCCGCTGGTGCGCTGGCCGTCCGAGTGTCCGTGTTCGCTGGGGTCGGGCGAGTCCTTGAAGGCCTCGTCGTCCGCCCCGAAGCCCTCGTCCGCTTCCTCTTCATCCCCGGCGTCGGCCACCTCCACGCCGAGCGAGCTCTCGATGTTCCTGACGCACTCGTCGATCTCGTCGAAGTTGAGCGAGCGCAGGAAGTTCTGAGCCGCCTCGCAGGCCTCGTCCTCCAGACGCGCCAGCTCCTGGTCGCGCAGCACCCGCAGGCGGAGCAGCGACGCCTCCGTCAGGGACAGCTCCTGGCGCTCCTTCTTCAACTGAAGCGACTGGATCTCCCGCTCCAGACGCAGGATCTCCTCCACCTGGGACGCCTCTTGAGGTCGGAGGCTTTCGTCGTCCTCTTGAGCCGAAAACTCCTTCCAGGTGCTCGAAGACTCCTCGAATGTCCCCGAAAACTCGTCCGAGGTCCGCGCTGACGTCTTCCACCTGTCGGGTGGCGCCGAATCGTCGTCTCGAGCCGGCGGGGCCCGAACCGGGAAGAGAGGCGCCGGGTCTTCGGCTCGACGCTGCTCCTCGTGCCTCCTGGCCACCTGGAGATCGTGAGAACGCGTCAAGACACCACCTGGTACCACCTTGTCGCGTCTCAAGACCTTATTGAAAAGCACCCAAAAAAATCTGGCGACCAGTTCAGGGCGTACGCTGGGACGGGCTCCGGGACACTTGCGACCCACGTGAGGAGAAACGGATGGGAAAAGGGATGACATCGGGATCAGCCTTTTTGTTTTCTTTGGTTTTTGTACAAAGACGCTCTCATTTAAAAAAAACAAACAAATCTGCCGATCACAAAACTTTTTTTGGATGGACCTTCGCCATTTGCGGTCAAGCGTGCCCCCCCCCCCCCCATCACCACCACACAGTATTGCACAAAATTCGCCACCCCCCCACTCGGGATTTCTTTTCTTACCTCCTCAGCAAGGCGTTCCTCCTCCTGCCGGCGTCGCTCCCTGTTAATACCAAACACAAATAGAAACCTTTTTTTTTTGCATGTTTAGTTTCCCCAGGTTGGAAACTTTTGACCCGAGGTAGGTGAATCCTTGGCACAAATATTTAGCTGGGTTTACCTTGCCTTACTCGTACAAATTTTGCTGGCATGATGTCCCTCGCTCAATTAACATGACATCGTCAAAAAGAGAAACTTTCAAAAGGACTCCATCATTTGTAAACATAAAAACAAATCGCTGACCAAAAATATCCATTTATGAAAGAAATCTAACATTATATAAAATAATTAGAAAAAAGGCAACGATTGTACTTGGTGGCGCCATTTGCCAGTCATTGGCCACCAACCTGTCCCTCCTCCTCCTCCTCCTCCGCTGCTCCTCCTCCTCCTCCTCCACCCTCCTCCTGTCATCTAGCATGCGCGCAACCGCACGGCGCGCTAACTGCCCTCGCAGGCGCGTCTGCAGCGTTAGCGTGGCCCGGCGCAGCAGCAGGAACTTCCTGCGCCAGTAGAAGGCGCGAAAGTTCTTCTGGACCAGCAGCACGCAGCGCAGCAGCCTCCGGTACTGCTTCCTGTGCGGCAAAAAAAAAAAAAAAAAAAAAAAAAAAAAGTCAACCGCTAACCTCTCATTGGCAGATTTCAAACCTCTCGCTATTTGCTTCAGGAGCTTCATGTAGTGCTTTGCCGCCGTCTTGAGGCCGCCCAACATGAAGCCTTTGCAAAGAATTTTTCCAGATCTCTTTGTTTGTCTTTACACATGAAAATCCAACTCACAGTTCTGAGGTCCCGGGTTCAATCCCGAGTTTGCGTGTTCTCCCCGTGCCTGTGTGGCTTTTTTTCCGGGTGGGCCCCCGTGGTTTCCTCCCACATCCCAAAAACATGCAACATTGATTGGACGCTCTTAAATTGCCCCGTCGGTGTGATTGTGAGTGCGACTACTTCAGGGTGTGGCCTGCCACCTGCCTGCTGATAGCTGCAGCGCGACCCTTGTGAGGATAAGCGGCTAAGAAAATGGATGGGATGACAAATTTTTTAAATCTAAATTGGGCAAAATTGACGAGAGAAGGCGACGCCATTCCGGCAAACAACAATAGCAAGTTTGGGCTAAGTTTCGGCATTTCTATAAAAATTCATCAGCAGATGACTTCATATTCCGCTAAAGACGGTAAAAGGCATCAAGCGAAAGTAATCCGGCCGGCCCTAATCTACGGTAAATCCGTCCGGGAGATGGGACGGGCCGCGGCTTTTTTTGCAGTTTGGCTGCATTTTGTCCGTGTACCCGAGTGGGCCCTTCAGTCCTCCGGCCAACCACAAGAGACACGAGAAGCGCTTTAAGAATACAGCAGATTTGCGGGCACAAGAGGGGAGTCCCAACACGCCCGACGATGGCCCACCTGGCAACGTAGCCGCTGACATGCGCCCGGATGATCGTGGCGGCTCGCAGCACCTCCGCCTCTCGCTGCTTCTCCAGACGATGCTCCAGACACTCCCTGAGGAACACCTGAGAAGCAAAATTCACATTTCTCACAATTTGCCGTTTGTTCATGCGACGACTTTCGCCGGTTTGGGTCGGATGCCGGCGACGCAAAAGACAATTTTTGCCCATTGTTAAAAAAAGGTCGGCTTGAAGGCTCAAAAAGAAAAACGTTGTTAGTTTAAGAAGAGCTCTCGGGGCTACGGAAGCATTTGGAAACGCTTAAAGAACAAGAAATCAAAATCTTCCCGAATTTGGGTAGGTAATGAAGTGGCCAGTGAGGTCTCCACTTTCAAAAGGTCACTGGAAGGTCGACAGCCGCGGTAACGACGACGACGACGACGACAACAACGGTGATCCAAACGGGTCAGAGGAATAAACTCGCCTTCTCCCATCCTCGCGAGCGTGTCCGGAACCGGCGGCCGACAGCGAGGCCTTTCCCGTTGACCTTGTCCAATCACATTTCAGTGTCTGTTTGTCGCCACATCAATGGAATCACGCAGCACAAAAACGAGACGGGCGGGGGGGGAAATGCCCCCCCCCCCCCGCATTTTACATCTGTCGTCTGATTGGTCGGTCCGAGCACGTCCAGTCGCGCCAGCAAAACACGTCTTTAGCGATATTTTGATTTCGCTCGGGATTTGGGTTGTCGAGAAGTTGACGTTATGAAGATTCTTCCGAAAGGGCCGTGGAATTGCTATGTTGAAGTCACTTGAGGAGTTTCATGTGATGTTTGCACGTTTTTTCGGTGGCGAGGCGACTCAATGACTGGTAGATTTTTGCTTTTGGGTCCTGAAATCACAGCCAACGGCGAGTGGCTGCCTGGGTTACACGCTCGCTAGTATTGTCTATGTTTTTTGTGCCTTTTGTTCGCCTTACGTGACTCCGGAGCGTGTAACTCGCGGAGACAAATTGCTTGTGCGTGACATCTGACATACAAGAAAAATGATTCCGATTCTGAATTTTTTTTTTTTTTTTTTTTGAAAAACCCAACTTGACCCACCTTGGTTTTCCCCATCTGCCACTTGGTGGCGCCGTTGTCGAAGCGTTGCAGCAGCTCCGCGCAGCGCCCCCTGTCATCGTCCGGCGTCAGCATGTCCCGCATCAGAACTTTGTATCTGGGGAAAGATAAGAGAAAAAAAGTTTGAGCGGGACCGACGCAACGGGACGGGAGGGGTTCGGTACTTGAGGGTGTTATTGGGCTGGGGTTTGGGACACCCACCGGCAGCAGAACTCCTGGAACGGTCTCCGGACGGGAAAGCCAGCGCGTCGGATCTTGACCGTCTCCAGCATGCCGGAATACCTCAGCTGGTTCAGAACCACGGCCGGGTCAAAGTGCTCGGGCATCTGTGGCATCAAACGGCTCACGGTAACTTGGAATGCGTGCACGAAGAAGGTCTCCCCCAGCCAGCTTCTATGTAGAATTCAGCTTCGAAAGCATTGTCATGACTACGGGAAGCCCGTAGATGGCAGCACTACATCACTTTGGATTTGAGGCCATCAAGAAGACGCAAAGGCAAAGAGACGTGTTTTTTTTTTTTTTTGGCTGAAATGAGATTTTGAAGTAATAATAATTGTGATTTTTGGTGGCAGTTTTTTTTTTTTTTTTTTAAAATGACGGTCCTTCCAAATTCAAACCATTCTGACATCAAAATATTCCCGAAACTTAGTAACGCTGGCCAATAATTTTCAGCCTTGAACATTTTCCGAGACGTAAACTTCAAATGAAATCGCCGCATTCATTTCAATCAAACTTCTTCAGCATCGTGCAGTTTTTGTGATTATGATTATCATTGTTGATGTGTATGCAGGAGACTTTACGTGAACTTCCTTCGGCGGAGAAGAGGGGGCGCCACTTTGCTTCTACCAATGACAGGCAGGCTGCTTTTTGAGCCCCCCCGCCCACCCTGCGCGCCCCCCCCATGACAGATCCCCACTGTGCCTTCATGTCGGGGGCTCATTAGCATAAAGCGCATTTGCATACGTTCGGCGGACGCACAAAGACGGCGCTGTGTGGAAAAGGCCCAACCTCGCTCTGCGGCAAACGCGTTTTTTTACAGTTTACGCTCACAAAAAGCGCCTTTATCGCTATATTTCATTCTTTTGAAATGAAAAAAAAAACACTTCCATTTTAGGCTCTGGTCAAAAACAACAAAGACTAAAAGTGATTTTCATATTTGGTCAATTTAAAATTGCATTCCAATTTGCAAATTTCTTGGACTGCAAAAAAAAAAAAAAACGTTATTTTTCTATTTTTAAACTTTTGTCCCCCTGAAAGAAAGAAGAGTGCAAAAATATGTCCCCCCCCCCCAATCGTGGGGCAGAAGAGGGCTCACGTTGTTGACGAGGACAAAAAAGGGGGCGTGGCCATTGTTTCGCAAAGTTTTAAAAAAAAATAATAATAATAATAATAATTAAAAAAAAAAAAAACAGAAAAAACATGCACAAGGACTCACAAAATGGCCAACGTTTGTGACGCCATCCATCGGGTCAAATTGACCCGCAAGCTTTTTAGGCTGTTCAAAACTATTTTCAAATAAATTGTTACGCTCGACACTTATTGTGTCTTTTATGTCCTACACGTGTATTTTGTCATCACATCAACAAACATTCTTTGGTTCAAATTTACACGGCAAATACGTTTATTGCTTATCAAACTTTATCATTGCCAAAATATTTGCAGAGTGTGTCACGCATGCCGAGGCCAGTAGGTGGCGATGTTTTTTGAGTGTTTGTGTCAGATTGCCGCCACATAAAAGCTCCACAATGCCAGCCACCTTTATCAATATTCTTGCAAATCAATTCTTCCTAAATTATTGTTCAAATCACTGTGACAAACTTTCATCCGTCAAAAATGCAAACTTCAGTCGACGAAGTTGCGCAAGCGAACCTCGCGTGCAAAACTTTTCAGCATTGATTAAGTCATACCGGGAGAAAAGCAACAAGTCAGTAGGTGGAGAAGTCATCATCGTTTTGTTCCACATGGCGACGTATACACGCAATTAATACGACATAATGCATTGCCAATCTTCTATGCGATACATATTACATTAAAAGAACAAGTATCCGATCGATTTCAAGTGTTATACTGTCATCCGCAATTTGCACGTCAAACGCATCCAATTCACGTCTACCGATTGACTCCGTACAATCTTGACTATGTTATTATTTCCATACGCGACAGCACGTTCAAACCTTGATGAAGCCCGACAGGCGAGAGCGCGACGCTTCCGCCCGCGCGCCGTTTCGCCGTAAAAAGAAGACGCGCCGGTCCGTCGCACGCTGACGAACAAAGACGTCGCGGGGCCCCCTCGGCGCGGAGATGGGAGGGCCGCCGTTGCCGTGGCGACCCCTCTCCCGCCGAGCCTCATTTGTTGGGGGGGGGGCGCGTGCCGATGGCCAGCTCGACGCGAGACAAAACATTCAGCGGCTTCCCGAAAAGAGACTTTGGGGGCAAGCGGGGGAAATTTTGAGGGTTCGGCGTGACTTCAGCAAATGAATTTTGGACACTTTCAAAGCAGAACCCCCCCCCCGCACTGACCCAGGAGAGGCAATGCTCCGATTCGGCCCCACACAGTTTTATCATCATGGGAATTATCACAATTGTACATATTTTATCGCCATGACGTAGAAAACGAGCAGGTTTGTGGCCCCTTTGGTTCTTCCCCAAATTTGTCTTTCCATCAAAGGTTTCTGAAAGCGGGCTGGTCTTCCACGCAAGTTGGACTTGTGCGGATTTCAAATCATTTCGAGCACCTCTGATGTTTTGTCTTTTTTAACTACATTACGAACGTTGACTGTTCCATTTGTCATATATTCAGAAATTTGAAAGGCAGTGTATTTGTCCGACAAATCCAATTTTGAAAATTTGAATGGTGAAAAATCTTCTCCAAATTGTAGTTGAAGTTGACGCTCTTGAATTGAAGTCAACTCGAATTCCCGTTTGAAGCGAACCTCTGGACAGTTGTACTTTTATTTTGGAAAAACGCAAAGCAAATATTGGACAGGAGGTTCTTGTGAATGATGACTGTTGGAAATCAGCTCCTCGTTCCTGGACAATCGCGCCACGTTTTTGTGGTTCAACAAAGCAAATAGAGCGCAGTCCGTCATAGGTGGAGCTTCCAAACCCGATCCGAGGTGGCAAATTTTCACGTTTGGGCAAAGCGCGGCCGACGGCAAACGCACAAAAAGCGGCGGACTGACCTTGTGCGTGTTTGGTTTGATGCATCGTATGAAGAAAGGGTTGGACGTGCTCAGCGTCGCCATCAGAGAGTGCAACGAGTCCTGAAACGACAACAACAAGAGAATCGCTGCAGGGCGAGCGCTCTTGATTCAAAGTTCAGATTTGCTTTTTTTCCTAAACCTTTCATTAGGTTTCTTCGACTTTCACGTTAAAGCGCATTTATTGTTTTCGGGGCTCTCATCACGCAAACGTGCGTTTACACTTGTTCAACTATTTTAAATTCTGTCTCTGGGTAGATTTACTGTCACTGGGTGGGTGGAAACTTCCCTTTGGTCATATTTCATATTTCGTCAGTCACGGACAGCATCGCTCAGTCCCCGTGTTTGTATTTTTACAAACGACGACTTCATCTCAAGCGTTGAAAATGTCTTGATCTGCTTGATAACATTTTGGAGAATTTTTTTAGAAAAATGAGGCTGAAACGAGGCTAGCAGAAGGGTTAGCCTGGAATGGGAAAATATTAAAAGGTGCATTTTTTGGGGCTCGATTTACACACACACACACACACCGCAACACAAGGCTTCATGTCAACAAATCTATTTTGTCCCAAACAGTTTGAACCTCTTCCAGAGTCAATTGCATGCACAATACCAAGAGAGGTTCAAGAAGAGTGGGAAGGAAAAAAGAAAAAGCATATTTTTTTTTTTGGAGGAGGGTGGGTGGCTGCGTGCGTGCGTGCGTGCGTACGGCGTGTGAGGGCGGACCTTAAAGTGCGAGCTGACCGTGGGTCTTCGGTGCTTGCAGCTGCTCTTGAGCGTGTCCTGCTTGTTGCGGCTCAGCACGTGCTCAAAAAGCTCGTAGACAAAATCCAACCTGAGCGCGGCCAAAAAAAAAGGCTGAAGCGTCACCGGCGAGCAAATCAAACCGTGTCGACATTTGGACGGACCTGCTGTCCCGCAGCACGTTGAGCACGTCGTCCCTGAAAGTGTCCCTGTTCTTCTCCAGCGTTCCCCGGACGTCGTACACCACCTGCGCGCCCACACGCCAAATTGTTGCCGTCGGCGATGAGCCATTGTGGGTGGTCATGACGACGACGACGGCGCCGGCGCCGGCGCGTTACCTCTCCTGCGTAGTGTTTGACTCCGAAGGAGTGAAGAGCGACGCGAGGCTTCACGTAAAATGGATTTTTCTGAAACGCAAAACAAATTGACAGCACGTGAAAGACGACAGAAACGCGGCGGCGTCAATTAGCATTGGCGAACTTCTCAAACGACATTCATATCATATTCTCACATTGTCGTCTTCTAAAATGTCTTGCTTTTCAATTTCGCTGATGTTTTTTTTTTTTTTAAAGAACTCACACGGACTCTCTGCCGTTGGTTTCTATGAACTGATGCGTATACCACGCGTGGCTTGTGTAAGGGCCCGACCGAGAGCAATTTCAATACACGGCAGAGTAAAATTTTGATGAATGAATGGGATTAATGCATTCATTGGTCAATCTTCTTCTTTTCCTTTGGCGTTGCCACGGCGTGTCATCTTTTTCCATTTAACTAATGAATTGGTCACCAACTCCAAAAAATACATCACCCTTTTGGGGTTTTCAACGAAGACGAATTGTTGGCGAAATATGTGACTGACTGACAACAATTTGTCTTTTTGTATTCGTTGCACTTCACAGCTGAGAAAAATCCTATTTGGCGTTTTCTTGCTCCTGTGTGGTCGTGTCTCGATGTGTAAAAAACACGTGTCGACTGCTGAAATTTGTCGGGGCCCACCCAAGTTTTGGCACGTCGTGTACATTTTGTACTCAAAACGCGTCCGTTCTCCTCATCCCCTCCCAACTTCCCCCACGGAGAGACGACGGCGAGGACGCGCTACCGAGTGCTGACTGTGCAGTTTCTCCAGCAGGGTCCCGTCGCTGGCTTTGGGGAAGTGGCTCTCCTCGTTCATCAGCGCCAGCAGGCCCAGTTTCTACGGAAACGCACCTCGGCAAATCAGACGGCTCGTCCGGCGGCCCGTCGCGTCGCCAGAGGCGTTTCGCTCACCTTCTCGATCAGGTCCAAACACTCGCCGTTGTCCGTCCAGTCGACGTCGGCCCACGCCAGACCTTCCCTGCGGAAAGGTCGAGGGTCAGGACGAGCTTAGCGTGTTGCTCACTGGCAAACTCTTACTTGTTGTACTCGAGTTGCTCCAGCGAGAAAATGTGCTTGTTGAAATATTCCTGAAGCTTCTCGTTGGCATAGTTGATGTTGAACTGCTCAAAGTGGTTGACCTGCCACACAAAACCGAACCTGGTCAGAAGGAAAGCGACGCCCACCTTCCGGCCCCTTCCCGCGCGGATTCCATTCAAACGTCTTTCTTGACACGTGAACTTCCTTCACGGGACGACCCGAGCGTCGGCGCACCTGAAAGTTTTCAAATCCAAAGATGTCCAGGATGCTGATGGACTTGAAGTCGTCTTTCCCCCGGATGCGACCGTTGACTCGGCGGATGATCCAGTTGAAACATTGCGAATAGAGCGCCATGGCCATGGAGTCTCTGGAGTCCACCGCCTGCCGGGAACGGCGGGCAAAACCACTTGACTCGGGCCAGTTTTCCCCCTTTCGTTTTAGCAGGATGATGTTCCGCTATCGCGGCGCCAGCGTGACAATAAATGCCGTTCGGATTCGGATTTCTCGCCTCCATTCCAAGCCGTCGGTGTCGCCATTTGGCCGGAGCCCTTTCCTGACGCAACTAAAAAGTAACTTGCATTGCCGCTAACGGCCGTAATGAGCCCGATCCTCCTCATTTTATCGTACAACCAGCGGAAGGCGAACGCTCTCGGCATCCGCGCGTCCGAGCCCTTTGACCCGAGGTAGGTGCTTCCCAAGTCACCAAAATGTTCCTGTCACCTGAGCTCATCTGTAAAACTTGACATGAGAAAAGACTCGAGCAACAGCCGAAAACCAAGCAGCTCATTTCACGATGCTCACTTGTTGAACATTGAGGAACGGGTTTATCCGCTGTAAGTCTTTTTTTTCCTCTTTTTTGGAACGTGTTTATCCGCTGTAAGTCCTTCTTTTATTTATTTGTTTGTTTGTTTTCATCGATCCTCTCTGGTTGCCAAAAGAGTTGCTCATTTGCTTTTTTCAGATCGCTTTCTTTCCAATGCCCGAAAATGCATCAAGAAGTAGTGCTAAGGCGCCACCTTGTGGCACTTGGAGGTTATTAGGAACCTTTTGGGATGGATGGCACCAATTAGTCGCAGATTGTGGCAACTGCAAAGAAAAAAATAAAGTATGATTTATTATTTCTGAGGGTGCACGGTCATGTCGGGGGAAAAAGGATTCTCCAAATTAATTTTGGCATCAGAACTTAAGCAAATCCAAAGCTTAAGCAAAAACCTCTAATATACTTTGTATTGTGGGGGGGGGGGGGGGGGTCCATTAAAATCGGATTTTAGTGGGGGAAACACCAAGCGAGATATTGCTGGAACTCGCTAAGGCCCGGCCTTGCTTTTGGTTCTCCGCTAGATACGTTCAAGTATCTCAAAGCGTCATGGAGAGCATTTGGTCTTCTTCTTCTTCTCCTCCCCCTCGTGAGATGTTTGCGCACTGACCTGCTCCACCGTGAGCGGGGTGGAGATCTCCTCCCCCCTGAGGATCATGGACCTGTGGGTCAGAACCTCGGCCAGCTGCTCCGCGTTGAGGCCTAGAAGCTCCGCCGTCCGACTCAGAGCTGTCAATCCGACGCCAGAAACCTCAGCGACGGCTGGCAAACGCTCACAAGGAGCGATCCGTTTGGAAACGCCAGAGGTGCAAACTCACCGGACTTGGACGCGATTTGCGCGCCGCCGGCCGTCACGAACTCGATGTTGCCGGCGTGCAGGATTCCCGCCAGGAGGCGCAGGATTTCGCCGACGTTCTCCTCTGTGAACTGCATCGTCCGCATGGCGTTCTGGGGGGGGGGGGACACACACACACACACACACACACACACACGCAGCACACGTGACAAAAGAAGGGAGCTGGGAAGACTTTGAATGCCGGCCAAAAACTAAATGACGCATTTGAGATGGATGGAACACGAAACGGGAAATCAATACGAGCTTACCAGAACGTCTCGGAAAGTGCATTTGTCGTCATCGGTGGCGCCGCTGCAGCGGGTCAAGTAGTTAAAAGTGGAAGGCGGACTCAGACCCAAAAACTCTGCAACACAACGGAAACTCACACCTGACTTGGGATTTTAGTGGCAAATCAAAACCTCCTCGGCCTCAATTCGCATCACCCCCCCCCCCCCCAAAGTCCCACAAATTATCGAGTGAACGGGACGCAAAATGGATGTCTGAACGACGGCCATTTTTAGGGGTTCCGTGAAAGGGTTAGTTTTCGCCAATTGGGGGGCTTCCCTGAGGCCGCGCCCCGATTTACGAGCTTTTCTACTCGGAGTCGTCGATTTTCTGCTTTGTGATTTCAGCTGAAATTTGTTTCTGGCAAGTCTCAGGGCTTTTTTTCCCCCCCAGAAATTAAACATGTGAGGCAAGGTAGCAGTGCATTGTGGTGGCACCTTATTATTATGATTATTTTTCCGACATTTAGGAACTCTACATGTAGACAGTGGCCAAAAGGTGCATTTTTTCCTCAAAACGGTGGACGAGTTGAGCAAGAGCCAACTTTGAGTCCCGCTTTTTTTTTTTTTTTTTTAATCAGCAGGAAGTCAAATGCAAAACGACAATTTCTGACCACAAACGTGATCTTTTTCAGAAACGAAAGATTGATTTTGACAAAAAAATCTATTAGTATTTGTGACACCTCAAAGTAGGAACCAACAGAACCGAGACTGAGACGCGTCTTTTGATGGCAAAAGCCAAATTTCTTTCCTGATATGGGACTCAGACACGCGTCACGAGCGACGCCCACTCGACGGATGGCTCCAGTAGAACCTCAGCAGCTTTTTGACTTTCCCTCCGTCACCCGCGACTTCTTTTCTCACGCACGCCTTCGACTCCCGTGACGTCCGACTCCCCTCTTCGGCGCCGAGCCGCTGAAAAACGGCATTTCGCGGTTGCATTCCGACTGACAAATAAAAACATCCACGGCAATCAATGAGTTAAAATCAGAAACAGCGTTATTGGCCATGTGTGTTAAAAAAAAAACAAAAATTCCAATTATGCACCCTGTGTAGCGCTTTTCCTCAAGCGGGTGGCAGTCTTTGGGCACAACCTGAACTGGTCGCCAGCCAATCGCAGGGCACATAGAAACAAACGACCAATCGCATTTCGATCGACCCGTGCGGTCTTCAGTGAAGTTACTTTGCATGTTTTTGGGATGCGCGAGGGAGGCGGCGCGCCTGGAAAAAGAAAAAAAAAAAAAAAACCCAAGCGCTCATCACGGGGACGACGTGCAAACTCCACCCAGGCCGGGAGGGTTTTGAACCCGCAACTACACAACCGCGAGGCAGACGTACAAACCGGTGGCCCGACGTGCCGCATTGTGTCGTTATTCTTATTACTTATTTTCAAGCAAGGTGCGAGCGGACTGACCCCTCTGCTGGTTGTCGCTGCCAGCCAACAGCGCGTAGAAGATGTGATAGTTCCTCTCGCCTGCGTTCTGTCGGACGACTCGGTTCTGCAACAAAAGGATGGAAAAACGTCACACAAATGTCGCGGTCCACCCAAAGCATTTTTTTTTTTTTTTTTTTTTATAAATGCCAAATGCCTACGGAGACATTTAGAGTGCTTGCACGTTAGATCAATGTGACGTGGTTTATCCAAACTCAACAAAGTCACCACAAATAATTTTCAGGGTAGATGCGCAGAAAGCAGTTCTCAAATAAATTCGTTTGGTGACTGGACTTTTTACAGTCAAAAAGACGGTTTGAATAATAAAAGAACAAAGACTCTCACCTTCTCTAAGAGGTCTGACGTGGGAAGAAGTTTCAGTCAAGGTTTTTAGGAATCACAATGAATTCTTTTACAATCCATATGCGTATGGATATGCACAACTGTTGTGTGTTGTGAAGCGCAGAAGCTTTTATGTGGCACGTTAGCTTATCGTTTGGTCCTCTTTGAGAATTATTCATTCGAAGTGACGCAATGAATGCATATTTCAAAATTAATTGTGGCGCCGCCGCTAGCCGTTAGCAAGCTGACCTGCGCGCTTGAAAAAGTCTCCTGGACAGAGAAATTCACATGCCGAAGACAAAAACATGTCTTGGAAATTAGAAGCACTAAGCGGTCAACAACGCAAGAACATTGGCTCAAAATAGCCTTAGCATTAGCACTAGCTGGGCCAGCACTTCCTGCTTCCGGGGCGTCAAGAAGGAAGTTGCAAAAAAAAAAAAAAAAAAAAACCGAGGAGGATACAGTCCACGATGCGCCCGCCCTGGATGTTTCCCTTCTGGTTGAAATGCAGCTGCACGAACTTCCCGAAGCGGCTGGAGTTGTTGTTGTGCACCGTCTTGGCGTTACCGAACGCCTCCATGATGGGGCTGAGGGGGCAGAAGGCAACACTTTCTCACTTTCTAATGAATCCTAAAAACAGTCATCGTGATAAGGCGCTGCTGGACATAACGTCATAGCGACCCGCTCTTAAGTAGCGCCTCCTCCACGTGCGAGGACGTCCTTTCCGCAGACGACGACACTTCCAGAGAATGTTGGCTCATGGCCGACAGGAACTTCAGGATCAGTTTGGTGCTTTCGGTCTTTCCGGCGCCGCTCTCGCCGCTAAACAACAAAAGAAAACAAACAAACACTGAGGAACACGCTTGTCAATCAACGCCACACACGTTATTCGGGAAATAATTCTGTGGCCACCTCTCTCTCAGATGAACTGCTGGAAAATAACATTTTTTAAAAGTGATGAGAGACAAAATTCGTTTTCGTCACTAGATGGAGACAAACACAACTGACAAAAGCCTCAAGCAGGGCCGCTGAGACAGTCTGAGCGCTCCCCCGTGCTGAAAAGTCTCCTTGTGATTAATTGGCACGCCCGTATATTTTGTAAACTTCCGGCCCGTCTGAAACGTCCCCATCCATGCTTCAAAACACGTGCCATTCCACAAGCTGGCGCCTTGTCGCGTTCGTGACCGGAGGATTTCCCAGTAAGCGTCTACTACGTACCCAGAGTTCCCCTTTTAGTAACGCATGTGCAGTATTCACCGGGAGACTTTTCAGCACGGTCTGAGCGCTCAGACCGTCGCACCCGGCCGACAAAACTCAACTTCCCAACCGAGGCGTCGGTCCATCCGTTTCCGTCTCCTCACGCGGATATGACTGCGGGCGAGAGGCCGGGTTGACCCTGAACTGGCGGCCAGCCCGCCGCAGGGGACACGGAAACAAACAACCAGCCGAGAAAAGCCGGGCAGGCACGGGGGGAATGCGCAAAGTCCACACGGGATTTGAACCCCGGGCCTCACAACTGTAAGGCCAACACTCCAACCGGTCGTCCACGTGCCAACGAAAGTCAGTTCATGCAAACAACGAGTCTAAACTCGACTCATGTGAAATAAGTAAGCTCAAGTAGATCCAAATGAACTGGCAAAAAGAAATGCGACCCGATCGCGGCCAAAGCCTTTGACGGGGACCCGCTCACCAAAGCATTCGTACACCCGTGCCGAAGACAAGCAAGAATAACAACAGTCAGGTTAACGCGGCTCATGGAAGGTCAACAACTTCCAAACTGAGTTAAACTCCACAAAATCCACCAGTCCGGGGTGTCCCCCGCCTCCTTGCTCGTCGACAGCCGGGATAGGCTCGACCCTTGTTAGGACAAGCAGCAAAGAAAATGCAACTATTCGGTCTTCAAGCGCATCTGATGTCTTTTTTTCCCCTAACCCTTATCGGAAGAACGAGAAGGCGATGCGTGAAGTGCGCGCGGAAGTTGAAGGTACGAGAACCTTTCAACATCTCAAAGAGATTTTGACAAAAAGAAAACATCTCAAGGTGGCCGACGGAGTCCCGAAGGTAAAAACTTCTGCGCATAGGCGGCGCTGCGCCACGTTTGCCGAGCAGGGGAAGCGCGCTTGGCAACCTTCTCGCGGACACTGAAACGGCAACAGCGAGGGAGGCGCCAAAGACGCGTCACGCCCGAGCCGCCGACCGTTGTCCGCTCGTCAAACAACGGCTTCACATTTGTTCGGGCCCATCTCTGAACTCTGAACTCCCGTCGAGGCTTCGACAACGTTGGAAAAGGGAATCCTGTGGGGAAGACTTGCGTCAAAGCGCGCGTGTGTCGCGATGAACTTTTGTTATCGGGCAAATTCGCAGCCTCATTTCAGTCATCGGGGTGGCGTTTCCCACCTGATGAGCACGCAGGTGTTGCGCGGCCTCCTCCACAGCGCGCGGTAGCACTCGTTGGCCACGGCGAAGATGTGCGGCGGGATCTGGCCCAGGTGGTGCCGGCTGTACAGGTCCACGGCGGCCCGCTCGTACAAGCCGGCCAGCGGCTGGTACGGGTTCACCGCCGCCAGAATGGACCCGATATATGTCTGGAGGCGACAAAACGGAAGGAATTTTCTACTTTTGCGATGAAATGACAACAAAGACACGGTCGATAAAAGATTTGATTGCTCTTCTCCAAACTCGACTCATCATGAACACAAGCTGAGAGCATCCAGCGTGAAAAGTAAAGCACGCCAAAAGTCAGTCTACGTCACCTTCTGCATTTGAACTCTTTGAATGTTGCTTTAAATTGCTGCAAAGAGTGAAATATGTTATGCGCATGGCAGGCCACGAGTTGCCACCGTAACAGCTCTTATTGAAACACTAACATTGGGTAACAAATGGACTGCAAAGGCCAATTTATAGAACCATTTTAGTCACATGCCGTGATGACGTCCTCATCGTTCCTCCCGGCTCCACATAGCACCTAAGCCGCCGCCGCCGCCGCCGCCGCCGCCTTTTCCATCGATTTTGCAGCATAATTAGACGGATCACTTTTATACATTTTTTCAATCAAGTACTTGTAAATGCTGATGTGTCATATTTTGTGTGTTCGCTGATGATGTGCAAGGATGGAATGTTGTTGTAGTTTTTATGCGGAGGGAGACGTGCAATTTTGTTGCTCGTATGAAACGACAAAAAACGAAAACTTGATCTATTTACCCGCGACAGTTCCGATTGGCATCCGTGTTGCACATAAGCGGAGACAACCTTTCATCTACAAAAGCACGACCTGCCCAATAAACCAAAAGGAATCGCGGCGCGTAAAGAGTTCCGAGGTGGCGACCGTCACGGAATGCGAAACTGCGTGGAAGAGAAATGTTCCAGAAGCTTCTCTGCTTGCTGCTGTGAACAATAAAAAATAAAATGTCTTGGGGCACCAAAACAAACAAACAAACAAAAAAAAAAGCCCCACTTGACTTGAAGAATTGCAAACATTTGGCCTCAATTAGAGCCCCCCCACCTTCGCCTGGTAACAGTTTCCACGACAATGCCCCGACTGCGACTTAATTGGCTGTGACGAGGCCCCCTATTGGTTAATTTCATTAAAGGTGGCCTCACTTTTAGGAATACAAATGGCGTCATTCCACACAAAAAACACAATTTGGAAACACGGAAAATGGGGGTCAAAGGGCGCGGTTGCCGATCACGGGTGAACACCGTTGGGATGCGAACAACAACAGCGGATCGTGAAAAAGAGCGCCGGCCATTCTGGCTAACATATTAATCTAACTTTTGCAGTGCTTACAACAATGCATATGTGAGCTGAGAACAATAAAATCAAATATAAATATGATCATGAGTGCGACTGTTGGGGCGTACCCCGCCCTCCTGCTGCGATTGGCAGCCGGCACTCTGGCGACCCTCCTGAGGATGAGCTGCTCTGAAAACGGGTGGATGGATGATAGTAACGCTAATGTTAGCTCCAGTTGAATGTGACATCGCCAAAGTTAAACTGGAGCCGCACCTGCTAACCGGCTAATTAAAAAAAAAAAAACTTAGCCTGGTGCACATGCTAATTAAGATCACAGATGTGGGGTTTTTTTTTTTTTTTTTTTTTCAGAATATCATTTCAAGTATTCACTCTTGAGCGCTCACTGATACCACGAGGATGTACCTTTGATTCTTAAAATTTCACTTAGCACAACGACCTCATTCCTTCCTTCCTTCTTTCTTTCTTTCTGATACGCTTGATGATTCGTGGCAAACCGCAACAGTGTAGCGCCAACTACTGGCGATGAGGACTGACTCCATGTTAGATTTTATTGGCTTAAATATGTGCAGCCTTCATGAGTACCTGATGCTGGCACCCCCACATACAGAATTCTCCACAACTGCTGACAAGCTAATAAAGAGCTTTTAAATGCCGCCCAAAAGTGGTTCGCCACATGGCAAAAAGGATTTTGACCGCCTCCAATTCCGCAGAACTCAGTTTGGGCTCAAGTGTCGCGGGACAGCAGTCAATGTGGATCAGCGGAGCAACAATTTGCTGGGGGGAAAAAAAAAAAAAAAAAAAAAACAGAGACGAGCGGTGGTGGGATACCGCGAGCGAAACAAGGAGCAGATGTGAAAGAATTTGGAGGACGAACAAAGTCTCCTGAGCGAGGAACGGCGCTCGCTCGGCCGACGTGTTCGCCGCAGTTTGACTAAATTTGGCCTGCGCCGGCCGGCAGCTTGCTTTCTTGTTCTGCATTATTTTTCTTGTTTCGAGGGGGGGGAAAAAACAAATGTTTATCTTTTCAAAAGACAGGTTTCCAATTATGCCATCTTGTGTGTCATCGAGGTCAGAGTGAAGTTTTTTTTCTATCTTTAATTTATGTGACCGGTCTAAGCGTGGTGGTGACCTATCAGTTACCCGTCATGCCTTTCGATGGCCGCCATCTTGTATACCACAGAGGTCAGAGAACACAGGTGATAGGCGAAGCGTTAAGTTTTTTTTTCTATTGTTCATTTATCCAAACGGTCAAAGAGTTATGACGTTATAGAAAAAGGGAATCTTGGGACTGTGGTGACATCATCGGAAACGTATCCATTTGTGACCAAAGGAGATGTTTTCGTCAGAGCTGACTCAGCTACAAACACAGGCAGACAGAGAGCCAATATTGAGGTGGCATAACGAGCGCACATGCTAAGAACGCTAACAGAGAGCCGATGTGAACGTAGCATAACAGCACAAAGAGTTGCAAAACAGAATGAGTGCTCACAGGTTAAGGCTGCTTTCTTCCACGGGTCCTTCCTTATGTGGCCCATTTTTCTCATCTTGAGCTCACGTCTGGTGATTGGCCCATTTTAGTCACATGCTGCGATGACGACGCCGCCGCCGCCGCCTTCTCGAATCATTAAAACGTATCATCTGGTCATTTTCGTCCATTTGTTCAAGCTGACACCCCTCCACGGTCGCCATTGTTGTTGTTTTGTTCCTGGTTATGGAAAGGAAATGAAAAGAAAACCTGCTCCCGGAAATGAGGAACCTCCACCCTGCGGCGGCCTTGCCAACACCAACTGTAGCGCCATCTTTGACTTGGAGGAGAACTGCGGCCCATTTTCAAAATGCCGCAAGTTTGGGAACGAAGGCCACGGTGACGTCAGAGCGGTCGCTGCAATGGCGAGGAGAAAGAGACCTTGAGGGGGGCACGTCTCCCCCGCCAATGGGCCTTATTGCACTTTGACCTTCCATTCGGTCATTTTCCATTCCGCTTCTCGTCACGTAAACCCCGAACTGGTCGCCAGCCCGTCGCAGGCGACTTCATCCAACGTCGTGATTTGAAGTTCCAATGACAAACGGGAGTGCTTCATGTTTGTCATGTGGTAAAATGAATGAAAAGAAAATAAGCGGCCCGGATGAGCAACACACGAGTGTTTCCACATGCGCGTTCACAAATGTCCAAAGAGATCAACTTCAACATGAGGAATGTTCTGGAATGATTGGGGGGGCGGGGGGGGGTATTGATGTATGTTCTGTGATTGCAGCCAGCTGTGCTCAGGACTGGGGGGCCTCATCTACGGATTCCACTCATTCCAGTCCACAGGCGCACAAATGTCAACGCACTCACATTGTGGATGCGTTTGTGCATCGGATGTTTAATGAACAAAAATGCAAATAGACGAGGGGCTGTTTTTTGTCTGATAACTAACCAAACTTTTGTTTTGTTTTGGGGATGTGGGAGGAAAGCGGAGCACCCGGAGAATATCCACAGAGGCAGAGTGAGAAGATGTCAACAGCACGCAAGCGGGGGCGGGATTTGAACCCCGGCCCCCAGAGCTGTGAGCCAGATATGCTAACCACTGTCGTACAATATTACTGAGTGTGTTTTCTTGAGATTTTGGCAATATTTGGCTGGATGTTTGAATGGATTCATTTCACCCCGCCGATTACGATGGAGAATTGGAAGCGACACATTAAGAAGTCCATTTTCATTTCCCAGCATATTTTACTCATGCAATTTTTGGAAGTTTGACAAATTCTTCAGACTCGTTGATGTCAGCAGGACCGCACTTAGGAATCCGGGGGGGGGGGGGGGGGGGGCCTGACTGCTTGTGAGAGGGTGGAGGCCGGGGGGGGGGGACGCCGGAACTCGAATGTCCATTTTCACTTTCTCTTGAGATTCCAAAACGTCAGCAAGTGTTCCAAATATCGCAGGAGCCGAAAGGAAGCGTCGAGCCGGCGAGTCACGTTGAGAGCACGGAACACGCCGGAAGCTCTTCCTGCTCGCTGCTTTGCTCGCTTTGAGCACACCTTTCGTTGCTCCTCCGGGAATTCGTCGCATTCGGAGAGGAGGATCAGTTTTTCCCGGTGCCGGCAAAAGCGGCAAATGCTATGCTACGCTACGCTAACCGGCAGAAGTCCACTTTGATGACGCGTATTATTTTAAATTTGATTATTTGTTCCTTTTGCCGGTGTCTTCAGATAAAAAGATTTATACACATGTGAAACGAACGAGGGCTAAACACCGAATATTGTCACATTTAGCGACGTCGCGAGTTAGGTTTGCCGGCGGCCCCTGGCGGCGGGTCATAACTTTTTTTCAAACGAGAAGTCATGCAGCAGCCAATGCGCTTGTGCAGCCCCAAACGTTTCAGGAATGACTTTTGGGATTTGCTTCGGAAAGGGAAAGGCAAACGCAAAAACACTCACGTAGATGAGTCTTTGGCGGTATCGGAGGAAAAGGTTGTGCATGATGGCGCCGTCGTGCAGCTCCTCCAGCGCCGCCATGTCCTCCACGCCCGACACGCTGCCGCCGCGCATGGCCCGGACCTTCTGATGCGTCAGCGCGTTCTGCTTGTACGTGTACACCTGAAACACGCAAAAAGGGCGGACTCAAGTGACTGCATCGAGTGCGGCTCGAGACACATTTCAGCCATTTTTGGGAGGTTCTTTTGCTTTTGCTTTTGCTTTTGTTTGTCTTCATGGGAGGTGAGAGCACAAAAACCTTCTGAAACTTTCCCGTTGGCGTGTTTTATTTGGCCTTGGCGTGTTGAAGTTTCCCAGACAAGTTTGCAGTCATTCACTGGGTCACCTTCCGTTGCGCTTGTCGGGCCTATCGCAAGGGGAGGGGGCACTTGTCAAAAAGCGTCAGCCACTCGCTCTTCTTCGAACCAAAGGTGGGAAAACTCAATGGAAATCATTTCTCAAATTTCATTTTGCGTCAGCCTCAGAAGAAAAATGCCATTTAAACAGATGAGAATCAGGCGGACACAAAACAAAGAGTGACGTATGTGACATGCAGGTCGGTCGTCCCGCCCACAGCAGCTGCTGTGTCGACTTTTTCTATGACACATTTTACAAGTAAACGTATGTAATACGTACCAGGTACCAGGATTAGGTTACATCTTCGCACGGAACACCTGCTTTGGTAACATCACCTTCACCCCACCCAGAACAGACCACTCGAACTTTGTTTCATTCGATTTTCACGAAAGCGAGACGTCACCAACGAGACCCTCCGGTAGTCAAAACACGAAAGGAACGCGAAAAGCAATTCCTCTGCATCACGTAAGAGGAATTGTAACATTTCACGTGGAAATCTGATTGTGGTGTCCTCCAGGGGTCGACGTTAGGGCCCAAGCAATTTCCAATTTTTCCTCATGGAAGACGGACGGCTCCAGCAAACTATTTTTTGAAATCGAGTTTGACTACAATAAAAGCAAAGGCCAAATCCAAGTTGCAGTAAACCCCCTCTATATGCGGGGGTATTTGGAGCGAGTAATTTGTGCCAAAAACAGTTTAGAACTTCCAAAGATTGCTAAAATTGGTCACAAAAGCGCAACTATTGTTGCATCAAAACTCAATTCACCTCCTTGGAAGCGCGATGCCACGAGAT
This sequence comes from Syngnathoides biaculeatus, assembly GCF_019802595.1. Lineage (NCBI taxonomy): Eukaryota > Metazoa > Chordata > Actinopteri > Syngnathiformes > Syngnathidae > Syngnathoides > Syngnathoides biaculeatus. The sequence continues at coordinate 28,457,076 of NC_084652.1, forward strand.
GGCGGCAAAGCCTGGATTTAGCTTGAATAAAACTAACATGCAGTAGTTCCTTGGGACCAGTCAACAAAGGACTGGTCACCAGATCAGACGTGAGACTGGTCGGCGCTGTGTCGAAAGTTTTTGGGGATATGGGAGGAAAAAAAACCAACCCAAATGTTCACACGGGAAAGCCAGCAAGGAAGTCGGCTTTCAGCTAGTTAGTCATGGCAGATGGGTCTGGAAGAGGTGGCAAAGTGCAAACACGTCAGTCAATGTCACTCATGGCCACGGGCCAGGCAGCGTGGCGCTTTGTCACCGTTCTGACTCAAGGGCCGGAGGCGACGCCCGTGTCGCGGCGCGTTGCTAGCGTTCCCGTTAGCGTCGCTCCAAGCTGAAACTTTTTGGTGGATGAAATCCAATTCGCTCTGTCGTCCTCTGTCGCCGGCAACGGTGGCTGCTTTTTCTTCTCGACTATCTGTGTCGCCTTCAAGGACAGCCTGAAGTCATTGGTTGCCTCACGAAAGGGCAGAACGACTCCTTCCCGACCCAGCCCTTTTTCTCCCGTGCTCGGTTTGTGTTTCCTTGAATTGCTTTGGCTCAAATGTGACTTTGCGACATCCGCGTTGACGCCAATCGGGGCGTAATCCCCCACCCGCCCCCGCCCGTTCCGCTCCTTGTCCGGCGGCTTTGTTCGGCGCAGATTTACTGGAGTTAGCATCGGTTGCTAGGCTTAGCTGCGCGGGCCCTCGGCTTTGTTGTCTTAGCGCGCCCATTAGCTTAAAGGTCATTAGCTTTAAACGCAAAGTCGGCACTTTTGACTCACAAGCCGCTTTCAAGTGCTTTGCAATTCTTCCTTTTAGTTGTTGTTGGGGTTTTTTTTCTTTTTTTTTTTTTAAATTTGTTTCATTTTAATTCATTTCCAAGAGCAGCTTTGTCACTTTTTCTTTCATTTAGTGCTGATTAGTTTGATTTATTTTTGTAATACATGATACTTTTTCATAGAGGCAATTTCTTCAGTGCAAGATTAAAAAAAAAAAAAACAGTTGTGCCCAAGGAAAGTGTAGCTTCATTTAAAGCTTTTATTTTGTGGGAAAAAAATGTCACTTTATTTTTCATTTCATTCTTTCATCTTCATTAATAATGTAATAACTTTGGTGACAACTTATCTTTTTGGTTCAGCACTTTCCATCGGAAAATGAGAAAAAGTGAATACGTATATTTATTTTTACATGAATATCGACAGGAAGTAGGCAGCACGTCCGCCTGACAGTCCAGTGGTTCCGAGTTTGAATCTGGGAGGGAGGGGCCTCCCGTGTGAAAATTTGGGGTGTTTTTTTTTCCCCTGGCACGTTTCCCAAAAACTTTCAGCCAACAAAGTGACGACCAATCTCACGTCTGATCACGTGTGCCCCAACGTTGACTGGACCGTAAACCTACAGAATTGAATTTTTTCGTTTGTTTTACGTCCCAAAGCGCAACACGCTAGCGTTGTATGGCAACCCGACAAACAGCTAAAGGTCGCCGCAGTGCGACCGTTCGACACCGAGAGGCACCTCACTTTGGAGTCCGGTCTTTAAGACGCTGTCACGACTTACCAAAAAAAAACACGTGCAAAGTTTTGCTAGCCTCGAGGTTTTAGCGTCGCTTTTGTCAGAACGTCGTGACAACCAAAATGCAAAAGCGTCGCATAGCGTTCCCGACCTGCCCGTAGTCGCTGGTGAAGACGACGACGCCGCCCGAGCAGGAGGAGACGGTGCTGGGAAGGTTCTGGTCATCTTCGCGCAGCCAAACGCGCTCGCCCTGCACAACAACAACAAAAAGAAAAACAAGACGGTTGAGAGACAACACGTAAAGCCCGATTCATACGACTGCTGCGAAACCAGACAGCTCCTCCCGGAATCCTCCGGGATTCCGCTCCCCAACGGATCCCGGAGGCTGAGGAGCGGATGGAAGACGTGCAGAGGCTTCCAAAACTCCGGGCGGGCGAATCTCGCCTTTCCGCCGACGGGCTTTTTAACCACCTCGGTGATCACAACCTCAGAGATGGGAGAGAACCCAGACTTTGCTTCCCCAATGGGAAGGCGTGGCGGTGGTGGAATGGAGGAAATCTTCATCCATCCCTCGTCGAGGTCTGCGCTGCACTTTCCTGACGCACGGGATGGTGGATCAGAATTTCCTCGAAGCCGTCTGGAAGTCTTTCTCCGTGGCCTGACTTTTTGCTTCAGCGACCACCAAAGTGGTTTTCCGTTTGGCCAGCCGGTACCCATCAACTCCCTCAGGGGTCGGTCCCACGAGTCATAAGGACTTGATAAAATTGTGGTGTCCCCCAAGGGTCAATCTTGGGCCCCGAGAAGTTCATTTGCCATTCATCTACAGGAAACTACCTTGAGCAAACTATGTCAAGGGAATCTTCGGAATTGTCAGCACGAGAGTGCAGTTGCCCCCCTCGCCGCGTTGTAAATGTAGATTGGATTGGACACAGGAAGTGAAGCGCATTCCTGGGAAAAGATGCATCTTTTCGGGGGGGAGTGGGCTACTCTGGCCTTCCAGTGGCACACTTTCTACATCCCTACTCTGTTGTTTGCAGCGTGTGACCCCCCCCCCCCCCCCGTCCCCTCCAGCAGCAGCGACACATTTTCTCATTGGGCTTTCTTCTCTCGTAATCTGCAAACTCACGCCAACACCCCTGGGACCCCCCCGATATGGATAACTGACACCCCTACCCACCCACTACCAGAGTCAAACATCCCCCAAATCCTTTTGTGAACATTTCTTGGGGCATTCATCAGTTTGATCATTCCAATTTATTTCTCACAATGTTTTATTTTTCCAAGCAGCTTTCGTTGTCGTGAGCGCGTCGCAGTCAGTGTTGACGACTTGGCGGATTTTCGCCGTTTTTCCAACCGCTGGAGCGACTACTCCCCCCCCCCCAAAAAAAAAAAAAAGCCGCGAGCGACTTTAATTCCCGTCAAGACTGATTTTTACATTTATTTGTTGTTTGTCAAGAAAGGAAAGAAGTCCACTGGAAGGAAATGAGAGAGATTTCCAAAGACAATTTACGAAAAAAGTCAATCAAACATTCTCAACTTTTTTATACACGGGAAACGCAGCATATTGTGTTCAAAAAAAAGAGGAATAAAAACAGAGTAAACGCTTTACGCATGTACGCATACCACTCGAGCTGCGACTAATGCGGATTTTAAAAATGGCTTACTCTTAATTCTTTTTTCATTAACTGATGAATCAGATTTTAAAAAAATTATTCCATTCCTTTATAAAAAAAAAAAAAAACAGGACAAGATATGAAATTGACAGAGTTGAAAATGCACAAACATAAATTCATTATGTTTCCCTTTCTGGTTTGGTGGATAAAATTGCGGAGGAAATTGTTGTTACAACTCTCATATCATGAAATCAGAGAATATTTACAGTGGGCAGGCTGAAAGTGGGAGAAGTTGGACAATTCAACAAGTTGATGCAAGTGAATGTGAATTAAAATTTGTTTCATATCAAGAGATATGAAACAAATAAATGTCCCAAGAGCGATGAAAAAAACAAAAGAGGAACTGTCATTTGATTTTTCTACAGGCAAAAGAAAAAAAATCTGAAGACAAAAATCCAATTTTCGTAATCGTGGAACTTTAAAATGAACCCAAAATGACATCGTAAGATGGCAGACAAACTTTTCCTTCCTTCCCAACAACACAGAAAAAAAAGAAAGAAAGGCTTGAACCAACTTTCTTGCAAACTCGGCGTGACTGACACACGGACGTGCCCGACTCCACTTGAATGGTTGCGCGTGACGCGTGTGTATATTTAGCATTCGCACGCTAAAGCTAAAACCTCATCCATTTTTGCATTTTCCCGCTCGTCAGCGCTTTTCTCGCGCGGAAAGTCGACCTAGTTTGACTTTTGACCGCGGAGTCGGTTCTGGAACCGCCGCCGAGTCTCCGACCGAAATAAAAAGCGACTGCAAAGAGCTGGCGTCACTCAATGGGGGAGTAAAAATAGACAAAACTCCTCAGCGTCATCAGGACTCTTTTCTGCATGTAAAAACGTGAAATACCGTTCGCGGCTGCAATCGCAGACGACTGCAAAGGATTGTGGGGAGTTGGAATGCGTGACAACTGAAAAGCAGAGCAAGAGAGCAACATTTGCGCTGCCGCTCTGGAATCTTTTTCCAATCGCTCAAGCTCTCGGCTCGACGATTTGATCCTGTATCCTACCCTACTTCGATCAAAGGATTGCGTCGATTCTGCTTCCTGTTTGGACTGCACGGGCTGAGAAAGAAAACAGACACACGCACGCACGCACGCACAAGAAAAGACGGCTCGAAAAAAAAAAACTGAGGACCGGTAGGACAAGCTGAGAAGCGCAGCGAGGACCACGAGGGCGCTTCTCGTTCCGGTTCAAAATGGCCGCGTTGACAGCGGCATCCAAAACCCCGCGCGACCGCAGTCGGCGGCCTCCGGAACCGCGCGCGACCGCAGTCGGCGGCCTCCGGAACCGCGCGCGACCGCAGTCGGCGGCCTCCGGAACCGCGCGCGACCGCAGTCAGCGGCCTCCGGAACCGCGCGCGACCGCAGTCGGCGGCCTCCGGAACCGCGCGCGACCGCAGTCGGCGGCCTCCGGAACCGCGCGCGACCGCAGTCGGCGGCCTCCGGAACCGCGCGCGACCGCAGTCGGCGGCCTCCGGAACCGCGCGCAACTGCAATACCCGCACGCTCCCGGCGTTTGAGGCCGTCGCCCTTCCGGTGGCCTGCGAGGCTCTTGGGAAAAACGTTTTGGGTGTCACCCGACCGCTCAGCCGAACTTTGAACCCTGCCGCGTTAATAATTGCTGCAAGCGAAGCAGCTGTTGGGCTTGTAAATACCGAAGCGTGACTTGTCGATTATTCATGGAGGCGAACTCGCTGGAGCGCATAAAAAGGTCCGGCGGCTTCTTCAAATGCGATGGGTTTGAATCTGGGAAGTCGGTCCGTCCCTCCGTCCGTTGCTACGCCACTTTTGTTTCAGTCTGGCAACAACTCGGACCGGTTAGTCAATTTCAACTCCTGCAGGCGTCCGGCCGACGTGCACGCCTTCCACTAACGACCCGATTTTCCTCATCGTCGTCATTGTTGTGTGCCGACGCGCAGCTGCCGCGTCCCCCGACAGGAAGCGTTTTGTCCGCCGCTCGTCATCTGACGTGTGAGAACTTCAAAGTCGATTTCCCGCAGCGCCGCCGCCGTCGTCAAAAGCGTTTTTCTTCCCAGCCGTCTCGGAACGCGCGTCGCCTCGTATCATCGCGTCGACGACGGGCGCCGCCGCCGCTTCGCCGTTCCCGTTCGGCCGTCACATTATTGGTGGGTTTGATGATTAACATTTTACGCCCGCGTTTAATGAGCCCATCACTTGTGTGTGTTGTGTGTGTGTGTGTGTGTGCACGTCTGCGGTTAATGAAAAAAAGACATCCCTTTCTGATTTCAAAGAGGACAAATCAGTGCAGTCCAAACGAACTGATTATCATTCAGTTTGAGTTTGCAACCGCAGTCAAAAAACTGCCCAAAACGGTGATTGTTTTCGGAAAGGAGAAAACTGATGTTCGCAAACGTCTTATTTGGATGAAAGACAAAGATACTCCTCCTCGGTCTCCTTCATGACGCCTGTCAGAAATTGACTGTCGGGAGGCGGAAATTCCGCCAATTTGAAGGCTCTGCGCCCGTTTCATCCATGATCAAAATAGCGGCATCGTCGCACCGCCCGCTGCTACTCATGTCAAGTCAAGTGCTGCACGTTACGCACATAAAAGCTAGCGTGCTAATAGATGCGAAGGCAAGTTTGATTCCTACGCAAACAAAGATTGGCTTTCTTTGGCTTCTTTTTCTGCCCCTTGCAGGAGGACAAATGCAGGACAAAGTCCAGCGCAGACCCGAAGGGTCAATAAACGCAAATTCACTTTTCCGCCCAGTTGGACCACTTCCTCGGTGGGGTTTTTTTTTTTTTTTTTTTTTTTAGCCAGAAGGCAGCCATGTTGGATAGCAGGCTGGAAATCTTAACCCCGTCATCCCTAAAACTAAACCTTTGCTGACGGCTGCCAGGCAGCCTTTCTTCCGAACGCTAACGCTTTCCTCCGTGCCTCGTCGTAATCCTAACCCCGATCCAAATCCGAAAACCGAGTCTCAGCTCACCCTAATCTTAACGATAAACTTCATCCGAAACCCGAACCCTACCAAGACAACCCCCAAGATAATATCTACCGATAACGTTAATCCAAACCATAACCAATTAACTTCATCCGCAAGACTGTCTTGAGCCCCGCCGACTCGGTCATAGCTAACGCTAACCCGTCACAACACAACCCAAAAAACCCTGCAGATACCTAAGCCATCATAACTCCAAACTCTACCTACCATTTTATAGGATTGCTCCACAGTGCCGATCAGTTTTACTGGCCGAGTACGCGTCGTCGTTACAATTCAAGCAGACTCCGCATGACCGTCGCTAACGCTACGACAAGACTTGAAACAATCTGCCGTTTGTCGTCGTCGTTCGGGGGAAAAAGAGCCTGATTATCTTTGTGTGTGTAGCAGGCCTTAGCTAAAGCCAAACATTAGCCCTGCCACAGCGGACCCACCTTAACTCCAAGCCCCTAATCCTAACCTTGTCGACCCCTAACGTGAAAAACGTGATTTGTGTGGAGACGTTTGGATCTTTTGCAATCCGTCTGATGCTCGCTGGGCAATTTCCTTGTTGTAACACGCAAACATCAACAACATCTAACAAAAGCATTTTGTCGGTCATTCGCACTAACTGGAATGTTAGCCGGGGTGGGGGCCTAAGGGGGCGGGGGCACGTCGAGGGCCTTGTGTGGCCTGAAAGAGGATCATCAGCCTTTCTGGAATTTTTACTTTTTCATTTGAGCTCAAGCACTTCTCCCCCCCCCCCCCCCCCCCACCCTCAGGCAGCGCTCTTATTAACACGTTGTCAACGCTGTTAGCTTAGCATCGGCTGCTACTTGTCCTCTCTTCAAATACTTTTGTTTGAGGAAAGACGAGTTAAGCTCCACGTGAAGGGACGTTTGAGTAACGAGATACTTGTACAAGTGCGATTCTTTTAGCCTGTTAGCTTGACATCAGCCGCCGCGTTGTGTCGCTTCACAAAGACGACTGGCGGCCTGTGAATTGACATTTGATTTAAAACATTCACTCCTTACATGCTGTTAACGTAGCGTAGCATCTGTACTTATAACCACAATTGTCGGAGCAAAGACGGCTTAAGCGACCTGAAGAGACATTTCTTTAAAAAGGTAATATTTAGCTTAGCTTAGCTTAGCGTTTGCCGATACACGTCAGGACACTCTAACGCTGTTAGCTCCTGTTGGCCTCAGCCTACTGCATTGTAGCTTCCGGTCACGACTGGACTGCGACCAAAACGGACTCGAGTAAGTTCGCTGCGCTAACGAGCTTGAAAAGGAACCGCTGACCTAGTTTCTCCGGCTGTCTTTCAACCGCGTGTGCGCGGCGAGGCCTGGCAGTGGTGCCGGTTCCGCCGCGTGCTGTCCAGCTGTGCGTGTTGGACTTTTTGGAAAGAGGAAAGTAGCTCCAACTAACTGGAATTGTTCTGCACCGCAACGGCGCAAATGCAACGTTGATGAAACGCGAGCTCCATGGTGGATGTTCAAAACGGAAGGAAAACCTTCGCCTTCGGAAGAACAAAGAAAAAGACAAACGGTGGCAGCGGCGATTCCTTTGTTCGCGTTAGTTGAACGACACTTTCCGAACCGGTAACACCTTCTTCCGTAGTTTCACAAAGGATCTTTTCTTGACATATTCAAACTGCTGCGAACCCGTTCAGAGAAGTTTGGCAATTAGCTTCCGCATTCCCCAAATTCCCTGATTTTCATGACTCCACACTTTCCTTGTCAACACATCCACGTTGCTTATCCTCACGAGGGTCGCGGGGAGCGCTGTCTGGAGCCTATCCGGGCTGACGACGGGCAGGAGGCGGGGCACACCCTGAACCGGTCGCGGGCCAATGGCGGACAAACAGTCGCACTCACAATCACACTGACGGGGCAATTTTGAGGGTTAACAATTCATGTTGCAGGGTTTTGGAATGCGGGAGTGGCCACCCGGAGAAAAGCCGCGCAGGCACGGGGAGAACATGCGAACTTCATACAGGCGGGGGCGGGACTATGATATTTTTCACCTGCTTCAGACCATCCACACCTCAAACCTTTTCAGCACATGATAGGGTAGCGCATATTCTGATCAGCAGTCCCCCAAATAATTTGACATTCTCCATATTTCAAATCTGACACGTTGCGCGTTATTCCACAACATTCTTCAGCATTCGCGCGCAATTTTGACACAAAGTTTGTCCTCTCGTTTGGAGCGTGAAATTGTGAGCATCTTACCAAAAGTAAGTAAAATCAAATCAGAGGCCACAGAGCAGAAGAACCATTTGAGTCTAGAAAAAATGAAATCCCAAACGTGGCTCTCCACCAAGTTCACTTTGGTGAACTCGCACCGGCCGGTTCCTTTCCACCATTTAGGTGGCGAAAACACAGGCTAGCTTGCTAAGCTAACGGCAGGCGACCAAATTTATAGAGAACTAAATAAAGCGACGAGAAAGCGATTCAAGATGGAGGCCGGAAGCCATCATAGATTGCACACGAATATTGCATTTGACACCCCCCCCCCCCCCAAAAAAAAGCGGCGGCCTTCCTTTTTTGGCTCCGTCAAGCTGGGGAAAAAGACTTTGTGTCCGCTCGGGAAGGCCAACAACACGCACGGGCAGCTTAATTGACACTCGTGGGCATTTGTTTTGCTTTGCTTTGGGCTCTGGAGCTGTTTTGTGTCGTCTTCCGGGAAGTTGCGACCGGGCTGGCGTTCAATCTGATGGGGCGCCCGCTCCACTCGCTCGCGGTCTGCTTTTGTGCTTCGGCTTCGGCATTAACAGTAACGACACGACCTTCGGCCGCACTTCGATGTCGCGCTTCATAAAGTCAACAGAAAAACATCAAATTCCCACTTTGCAGCCCGAGCAGGGAAAGGAAAGAAAACCGTCGGCAGCAAAAGGGGAAGCGGACGGGAAGTTGCGGACGACGCCACGTCGGCCGGCTGGAGCGGCGCATCGGTGATCCGTTAACGTTTTTGGCCTCAGCCTCGCAATTCTTAGGTTCGAATCCCGGTCGGAAGATGGAGGACCCCGCCTCCTGCCCCAAGTAGCCGGGACGGGCTCCGGCGCTCTCAATGACCCTTGTGAGGATTGTGTGTGGATTCACGACCACACTCGTGTGCATGTTTTGGAGTTTTTGTGATTAGAAATGTCGGGAGCAAAACTTGCTGCATGTCATTTCAATATCACTTGAAATAAAGCAATCGCAGAAACGGACATCAAAACATCTTTTCAATGCTTTCAGTGACTTTGCTTCCTCTCTAAAATCGGAAATCTGCTCTTCTATCTTTGGCCCAAAGCGGGCAGGTCCTGTGTCGTCCCCCCCCCCCCCCCCCAACCAGGATCACGCACACACCTGAGGGCAGCCTCCGCTCCGCTCCGATTGGTCCCGGGAGGACGCTGAACACGCCCCTCCCCCCTCTGCACATTTTCAAATATCCACAAAACGTGCAAACACGCCGACGGTGGCGCCGTTGCAGCTGTTTTTTCACTCAAGAAGAAGGAGAAATGTTTGCTCGCGCCAGATGAGGCAAATTCCTGCCGCGTTGCAAACAAATTGTCGTCGGTGAGTTTGTCGCGGACACCCAAGATGAAAATTGCTGCTTCACGCTTTGGCGTCGCTTCTCAGATTCGTCCACAGCCCGACGAGCGCTTTGGAGTCCATCTGGTCTCAATCTAGTGCTAAAGCTAGCTAGTCCCGACCAGCAGTGCACGCCCGAGGCGAGCCCTTAAAGCTTTTGTTCCAGCGCAAAACATGAAATTCATTTCTGAAAACCAGCCGTCGCGAGTCCTCCAGCTCGGTTCTGAACCTTCAGTTCGGGTTTCAAACCAGTCATAAACCTTCGGGTTCTGAAGCGACCACTAAAGGTTAAATGAAGTCGTAAACCTTTGGTTCAGTTCTGGAGCGAGTAGTAAAGCTCAACGTGAAATAATTAGTCCACTTCAAAAGTGAGTCATAAAACGGGAAGTTCATTTCAAACCTTGAGGGAGACGGTTTTTTTTTTTCTCTTGTTACGCGCAACAAGTACTGTAACGTAGATTTTGTTTTTGACGGGCCACCAGGGTTTCCCTCCCTTCCCATTTTTTCCCTTTTCTTTTTTAAATAATAATAAAAATGTGTGCAAGTTGCAGTTCCCCCAGTGAGTCTGGCGCCCCCCCCCCCCCCAACCCCGCCTGGCCTCTTTGTTTCCACGACGATTAGCCAAGCAGGCGGCTGAAATCTGAGACGGCGCTGGAGCGTTTTTTCCTCCAAACATTTTTTTTTTTGTGTGTGTTCCTCCTCCTCTCCCCGCCGCTCTCGTGACGCCGGCCAGGGAAAGCAGACCGAAGTTTCGCCCGTCGGGCCGGCGGCCGTTACGCCTCGGGACAAAAACCGGTCGGGTCGGGTCGCTCGGTGAGAGTCGAGGACGGTCGTCACAAAATAAATATTGAACGACAAGATTTGGGATGCAAGACTTTTGAAGTCAATCTCGTTTGACTCAGATTTCGTTCTTTGAGGTGGTTTGACGGTGCCCCCCCCCCCTCCCCCCCCACCGCTAATTGATTCCTGTTAATATTGCATTGGAAAAAAGAAAAACAAAAGCAAAAAAAAAAAAAAAGAAAGAATTCCCCCTCAGTGAGGACAAAGTGACGAGAACCATGATGGGGATTGGTACCGCCGCCTCCAGTAAAAAGAGCCCCCAAAAAAAAAAAAAAAAAAAATCACACAAATTGAACAAATTGTGCGCATTCAGCGGTCGAGTGCGCCCGCAAGTCCGACTTTGGCGTCGGCGTCACGCTGAACTGGACCAAAAGACGACAAACGACGTCATTGGCCGACCGGTTTGCAGCTGAACGTCTACAAGCTTGCAAAAAAAAAAAAAAAAAAACCCAACAACTTTTTGTTTTTATGTCTGCGTTTTGTTGTTGTTCTCGCGAAAACTTGAAGAACCACAACATGACGCTGTTGTTGGGAAATATCAAATTACAAGTTGCTGGAAGACAAATAATTTTGCTGATCTGTGTTCATGTGCGGGTTATTATATGTTAGCATACTTGCTTCTGTTGAACTAAAGAATAGTGAAGCGGTGGCACAGCTGCAGAGCGTCGCTCTCACAGTTCTGAGGTCCTGGGTTCATTCCAAGCCCTCCCTTGGTGGAGTTTGCATGTTCTCCCCGTGCCTGCGTGGCTTTTCTCCGGGTGGGCACGCCGCTTTCCTCTCACGCAACATTCGTTGGACACTCGAAATCGCCCCCAGCTGTCTGTCTCTATGTGCCCTGCGATTGGCTGGCGACCAGTTCAGACGGTCCCTTGGCTCCTGACAGCTTGACAGCTGGGTTAGCGCGTCCACAACCCTTGTGAGGATAAGTGGCTAACAAACTGGATGGACGAATTTGAGGGATGAGCCACAAATTGAGAGCGTGAAGCAAGCACGCCAGGCGTCTTTTTTGTTTGTTTTTGAGTGTGCTGCCATCCAGTCCAGTCTCGTTATGCGCCCTGTTCCTTCCCGCCTGGCGACCTTTCGCGAGGACAACACAGAAGCAAGAGAAGCGAATGCGCCGGCCGGTCGCCGTTACCTCTCTGAAGTTGGCCATGTTTGTCTTCAGACCAGGGGAAGGGGACTGGTCGCTCGCGCGTCAATCATTCCGCGTCGCGCGTGTCGATGTCCATCCGGGTTCCGAAGTCGGCTGCACTTTTGGCTTCGGGCCTTCCGTGCCGTGCGCGCGCACAAGACGACGCTCGGAACTTTGCGAACTTTGGACCGGCGGACAAAAAAAGGCGAGCACGAGGCCCGCCCCCGTCCGCCCCCGCCCGCCTGCTCCTCCCCCTCGCGGTCTTCCTCCTGCCCCGCCCGCAAACGCCCCCTGGTGTCTTTTCCTCGTTCCCCTCCAATCCAAACGCTTTCCTAAACATTTGAGAGTGCAAAAACAGGAGCGAAAAAGAAAGACCCCCCCCTCCTCCTCCTCCTCCTCCTCCCCCCCCCAAAAAAAAAAAAAATATGTTGCCTTTTCTACGCAGATTATGTCGAGCCTTGGGGATTCGTTTCCAGTTCGGCATGAATTGGACCGCTTCAACTCATAACTGACATTCTCTTTTCATATCCCTTTACAGAAAAAACAAACAAACAGGACAGCCATCCATCGGATTAGTTGAGCTGCTTATCCTCACGAGAGTCACGGGAGTGCCGCAGGGCATCCCGGCCATCTTCAATACCCTGAACCGGTCGCTAGCCAATCGCAGGGCGCATGGCAACAGTCGTAATAATAATAATACGGCAGTCATAAATCACTCCAAAGGGGCAACGTCGTCTTTTTTGGGGATGTGGGAGGAACCTGAACAGTGGGGGCGCGGGTCAGAACCGGGAGGCAGACGCTCTAACCGCACGGAGGCCAAAGGAAGCGACGCAACCTGTCCGGGAGACAACCGGGAGACCAGTCACTCATTGGAGGCGCGGCCTCAACTTCATAACACGCGGCAGGTGTACAAGGTGGGACCGATCCACTAACGGACACAGAAATGTCATCTCAGGAGAAGCTTCTTCAACTTTGCCACCTTGCCCAAAGGACGTGAGATCATAAAAGGGTCCGACGAGGGTCCATTTGGCGTGGACCCTCATTGGTGCCGAATCCCGTGAAGGCAAAACAGGAAGCGGCAGAGACAAACATTTCCCGTTTGGACTTCTACCGATGGAAGATAACCACGTCTCGTCCCGCCCGCCGGAAGGATCGGAGACCGGAGGCGGACCGCGCGAGTCGGACTCCACTCGGACTCCACCGGGTGCCGCCGGGTTCGCTTGACGTTTTACGACTTCAGTTTGATTTGATGCGTTTCGGCTCAAATGCTGAAAAGCAGAATATGACAAACGATCAAATACAAGAGAAAGGATGACAACTGACTTGTGCGTCCGCCGGCCAAGCTTTTTAAGGTTCTGGAGAGTAAGCCCTGCGACAAAGCAGGTTCTACTGGAGAGCGCTGACCTCCACCGAGGCCCAACAATCCGCCGTCTGGATCTCGTGGCCGCGATGCAAGCGGACTGTCGAAACGCATCAGCCGATCTGAATCTTTTATTCACATTTCCGCAAACTGAAAAACATCCTTGTCCTTGTCATTTGCGTACTCCGACCCCCCCCCCACCCCACCCCCACCCCATAAACTTCTCAAAACTGCAAACAACCTCGTGGATTTGTTCTTAGAGGTGAAAAAAAAAAACTTGTGCACGCCCATCGACTAACATTTACATTTGATGACCCTCTTGTGTCACCTTCGGGCACACGTTGACAACAGGAGACAAAAATGCAGGAAAAATGGCGACTAGCGAAGCCATTTCCTGTGCTCAAGAAAAACTTTGTCAAGGATTCCAATTCCAATCTCCGCTGGGGGCAAGTCGACTTGAGTTTATGCCCTTTTTTTTCTTTTTATTCGGGGAGGAAAAAAATCAGAACAAAGCAAAAAAAAAAAATAAAAATCAATGCTTCCATCTAGTGTACTTACGCAGGAATTACATTATCCCCCCCCCCCCCCAAAAAAAGACCAGTGTGCGCGGAGTGAACAACAGGGGGCGTGCTGGTGCGAGTAAAAAAGATCTCAAATACTGTGTATACACAACTGGAATTCTACTTTCAATAAGGAAACTTTAGTACTAACTAGTATTGCTTACTTGGTCACTGCGAGTAATTCAGGTGAAAAGTGCTTTTTTGAAACGGACAATGAGGGAATCCATATTCATAGATAGATCAGTATCGGTATCAGCACAGGGGTGTGTCGACTTTTCATAGCCACTCCAGCTCAACAATGAAATATCTGACAAGTTTCCAGGAAAGGAGTTGAAAATGGCATTAGTTTACGTCTTTTGAATCACGTGCAACCAAATCATCCATCCATTCCTTTGTCGCAGCGGCTTATCCTCACAAGGGGAGGGCCGGAGCCTATCCCAGCCGTCAACGGGCAGGAGGCGGGGTGCACCCTGAACCGGTCGCCAGCTAATTGCAGGGCACATCGAGACAGACAACAGTCAATTTACAATCTCCAATGAATGGATGGATGTGGGAGGAAAGCGACGACCCGGAGAAAAGCCACGCAGACGCGGGGAGAACATACGCAGGCGGGGCCGGGATCCAACCCGCGACCTCTGAACTGCGAGGCCAACGCTTTCAAGATGATTCACCGTGCCGCCAGCCATAGTTCTGCGAGTCAAACATGAAAGCAGTCGTTGTAAAATAATAAAAAAGTCAATCAAACGGAAATGCTCATCTTACGACCGAGCACTGCAGTCAGTGCAAAGTCAGCACTTTGTGAATTCAAATAAATGAAAGCACAAGAAAAGCATAGTTTTTTTTTCTCCTCTCATTCGGTTCGACAGATGCACGAGCGACGACGCCGAGCCGAGCCGAGCCGAGCCGAGCCGGGGCGCGCGCGCGCACGCAGGCTCTCGTGCACGCGCAGCCCGAGGATCGCGCGCCGAGCCGAGCGCGTCACGCACAAGCACGCACGCAGCAGACTGAAGAGCAGCCAGCGGCCCCGCGCGCAAGTTCCGTGTACAAGGTAAGCCGAGCCGCCGTCCCGGTGTCGGATGATGGAGGCCGAACCGAGTCCGCCGCGCATTTGCACATTTGGCTTTTGGGCTTCGCGCACGACAGACAAAAGATGCGCGCGGCCGAGGCCGTCAGAAAGAAAGAAACGGAAAAATGAAAGAAGGGAGGACAAAAAAAAATCATCACGACTTTCAAGAGAACAAACAACCCGTTGCGCGTCAAAACTGTTTTTCATCTTTCGTTCTCATTTGCTTGGTCGATGTGCACGAGCGAGAGGGGGGAAAAAGGGGCGTGTGCCGCGTGCTGGCGGAGGGCGGGACACGCACGCGCCTGTCACCATTTTAAATACACTCATATACAATACATCTGCATATTATATCCATAGAGAAGAGAGGAAAGACCCGAGCCTCCAATTGAATTCCCTCGGAGTGGGTGGTTCCGAACGCATGCGTCCTCGAATCCACAATCACGACCAAAAAAACAATACATGAAATGCTGATTTATGATATGATCGTCCGCCTTTGCCGATGTCGGAGGCGGCTTGTCGTTTGGCGCAACGCGCACGCGCTCGCGCGGACGCCAACTTTGATGGGGTCTGGAGAGCGCTCCTTTGTTTGCTGATGCGCATGCGCAGTGTGCGCAGGGTGTGGATGGGAGAGATGCCACCTTGCCTCTTGGGGGGGGGGGGGGGACGGGGGACGGGGGACGGGGGACGGGGAGGGGGGGGCGCGCCGGGTACGTGTTACTCGAGGGAGACGCGCGTACACGCGGACGAGGTCCTTTTGTGAATGCGGGCGCGTGCGAAGGAAGGAAGGAAGGACGCAGGACAGAGGAAATAAGGAAGAAAGGGAAGAAGAAGGAAGGAAGGAAGGAAGGACGCAGGACAGAGGAAATAAGGAAGAAAGAAGGAAGGAAGGAAGGAAGGAAGGAGGAAGGAAGGAAGGACGCAGGACAGAGGAAATAAGGAAGAAAGAAGGAAGGAAGGAGGAAGGAAGGAGGAAGGAAGGACGCAGGACAGAGGAAATAAGGAAGAAGAAAGGGAAGAAGGAAGGAAGGAAGGAAGGACGCAGGACAGAGGAAATAAGGAAGAAAGAAGGAAGAAGGAGGAAGGAAGGAAGGAAGGACGCAGGACAGAGGAAATAAGGAAGAAAGGAGGACAGGTAGGAAGTAAGGTAGGAAGGAAGGAAGGAAGGACGCAGGACAGAGGAAATAAGGAAGAAAGGGAAGAAAGAAGGAAGGAAGGAAGGAAGGAAGGAAGGAAGGAAGGACGCAGGACAGAGGAAATAAGGAAGAAAGGGAAGAAAGAAGGAAGGAAGGAAGGAAGGACGGAAGGACGCAGGACAGAGGAAATAAGGAAGAAAGAAGGAAGGAAGGAGGAAGGACGCAGGACAGAGGAAATAAGGAAGAAAGAAGGAAGGAAGGAAGGAAGAAGGAAGGAAGGAAGGAAGGAAGGAAGGACGCAGGACAGAGGAAATAAGGAAGAAAGGAGGACAGGTAGGAAGTAAGGTAGGAAGGAAGGAAGGAAGGATGCAGGACAGAGGAAATAAGGAAGAAAGAAGGAAGGAAGGAAGGAAGGAAGGAAGGACGCAGGACAGAGGAAATAAGGAAGAAAGGGAGAAGGAAGGAAGGAAGGAAGGAGGAAGGAAGAAAGAAGGAAGGACGCAGGACAGAGGAAATAAGGAAGGAAGGAGGAAGGAAGGAAGGAAGGAAGGACGCAGGACAGAGGAAATAAGGAAGAAAGGAAGGAAGGAAAGAAGGAAGGAAGGAAGGAAGGACGCAGGACAGAGGAAATAAGGAAGAAAGAAGGAAGGAAGGAAGGAAGAAAGGAAGGAAGGACGCAGGACAGAGGAAATAAGGAAGAAAGAAGGAAGGAAGGAAGGATGCAGGACAGAGGAAATAAGGAAGAAAGGGAAGAAAGAAGGAAGGAAGGAGGGAAGGAAGGACGCAGGACAGAGGAAATAAGGAAGAAAGAAAAGAAGAAGGAAGGAAGGAAGGAAGGAAGGAGGACGCAGGACAGAGGAAAAAAGGAAGAAAGAAGGAAGGAAGGAAGGAAAGGAAGGACGCAGGACAGAGGAAATAAGGAAGAAAGAAGGAAGGAAGGAAGGATGCAGGACAGAGGAAATAAGGAAGAAATGGAAGAATGAAGGAAGGAAAGGAAGGAAGGAAGAACATGACGCAGGACAGAGGAAATAAGGAAGAAGTAGAAGGGAAAGGAAGTAGGAAAGGAAGGACCATGACAGAGTAAATAGGAAGAAAGAAGGAAGGAGAAAGGAAGGAAATGAAGGAAATTAAGGAAAATAAGTAAGGAAGGTAAAGTGAAGGAAAGAAGGACACAGGACAGAGGAAATAAGAATAAAGAAAGGAAGAAGAAAGGAAGGAAGGACCTAGGACATATTAAATAGGTAGAAAATGAAAAGTAAGGAAGGAAAGGAAGGATAAAATGGAGTAAAGGAAGTAAGAAAGAAATTACTCCAGTGACAGAGGAAATAATTAAGAAGGGAAAGAAGAAAGTAAGTAATGAAGGAAAACGAAAGGAAGGAAGGGTACGATTAACTCAGTACATATTAAATAATGAAGAAAAGAGTAATTAAAAGTAATTATTTAAAAATTACTTCATGACAGAGGAAATAAGGAAGAAAAGAATGGATTAAAGGAATGAATTAATTGAAGTAGTAATACCGCATTACATATGAAATATAATAAATATATTAATTAATTACTTACTCAGTACATCTTAAAATATAAGAAGAAGTAAATTATACAAATTAAGGATTCATTAACAAGATTAATAATAAATTAATTAATTACGCCATTACATTCTTTAAATAGTAACTAAAGAATTAATTAATTAATTAAAGATTAAAATTAATTACTTACTTCACCTTCCTCATTACATATTAAATAATTAATAAATAATTAATTAATTAATTAATTAAATTAATTAATAAATTTAATAATTACTCGATTACATATTAAATAATAATAAATTTAATAAAAATATAAATTAATTAATTAATTAATTAATATTTTACTTAATTACTCATTACATATTAATAAATTATAAATTTAAATACTTAATTAAATTAAGTAAATAATTAATTAATTAATTACTCATTACATATTAAATAATTAATAAATAATTAATTAATTAATTAATTACTCATTACATATTAATAAGAATAATATTGATTAATTAAATAATTAATTAAGTACCTTCATTCACTACCTATATAATCATTAATAAATTTAATAATTAATAATTAATTAATTACTCATTACCTATTACAAATCACATTACTAAATAATTAATTAATAATACTTAATTAATACATTATTTTACTCTTACATATTATAATTAATAAATAATTAATTAATTAATCAATTAATAATTAACTCATACCATATTAAAATCAATTAATACATTAATTACATTTAGTAATTACTTTATTAATTAAAATTAATTAATTATTCAGTACATATTAAATAATTAATAAATAATTAATTAAATTAATTAATTAATTACTCATTACATAATTAATAATTAATAAATTTAATAACATAATTAATTAATTATTAATTAATTACTCATTACATATTAAATAATTAATAAATTTAATAATTAATTAATTAAATTAATTAATTATTACTCCATTGACATATAAAATAATTAATAAATTTAATAAATAATTAATTAATTAAATTCTTTAATTACACATTACCATATTAATATTATAAATAATTAATTATAAATTAATTACTATTCATTACATTATTATTAATAATATAATTAATAAATTTTCGATAATTTTAATTAAATAATTAATTAAAAAATTAATTAATTATTAATTACTCATATTACATATTAAATAATTAATAAATAATTAATTAATTAATATTAATTATTACTCATTTTACATATTTTAAATCATTATAAAAATAAAATTAATTAAAAATAATTAATTAATTACCTCATTACAATTAAATAATTAAATAAATGTAATAATTATAAGTAATAATACTCAATTACATTTAAATAATTAATGAAATGAAGTAATTAATTAAATTAAAAAAAAAATTAATATTAATTAATTAAAAATAATTATATTCATTAAATAGTAAATAATTAATAAATTATTTTAATTAATTACTCTCATTACAATTAGAATATTAATAAATTATTACAGTTATGAATTAATGTTATTAAAATTAAAGTAAATAATTAATGCATTACATATTAAATATAGTTATACATAATTTAATTAATTAATTACTTCATTACATATTAAATAATTAAATAAATTTTAATAAATAATTAATTAAAAAAATTAATTAATTAATATTTACTTAATTACTCAGTACAGAGGAAATAGAGGAATAAATTGAATAAATGAATTAATTAATTAATTATGTTACTTAATTACTCTATACATATTAAAATAATTACATAAAAATCAATTAATTAATTATTTAATTACTCTTACATATTAAATAATTATAATAATTAATTAATTAAAATTAATTAAATTAAGTAAATTAAATTACTCTAATTACTATTAAATATGAATAATTATACATTTTTTTTATTAATTATTTATTAATTAATTAAATTAATTCAATTACATATTAATTAATTAATAAAATAAAATTAATAATTAATAATTAAATCATTAATTACTCAGGTTTTGTACTATTAAATAATTAATAAAAATAAATTAATTATAAATTAATTAATTAACTTCATTACATATTAAATAATTAAAGAAGATTAATAAATTTAATAAATAATTAATTAATAGTTAATTAATTACTCAATTACATATTAAATAATTAATTAATTAATTAAAAATATTAATTAATTAATTAATTAATTACTCATTTTACATATTAAATAATTAATACATATTAATTAAAATTAATTAATTAATTAATTAATTACTCATTAACATATTAAATAATTAATAAATAATACTAAATTAAAATAATTAAAATTAATTAATTAAATAATGATTAACTCAATTACATATTAAATAATTAATAAATACTTAATTAAATTAATTAAATTTACTCATTTACATTATTACTCCATTACTAAAGAATTAATTAAAATTAATAAATTACCCTCATTACATCTAATAATTAATAAATAATTAATTAAAATTAATTAATTAATTAAGGAAGTAATGAAATTACTCATTACATATTAAATAATTAATAAATTATTACATTTAGTAATAATTTATTAATTACTTAATTACTTATTCATTCCACCTATTAAATAATTAATAAATCAATTAATTAATTAAATAATAAATTAATTAATTACTCATTACCACTATTGAAATATTAATAATTAGAAAGATGAAGGTAAAGGAGGGAATTAATTATTCATTACATATTAAATAATTAATAAATTTAATAATTAAATTAAAAATTAATTGAATTATTAAGAAATTAAATTAATTACTCATGAACAGATTAAATAATTAATAAATAATTAATTAATATTATAATTACTATTACATATAAAATAATAATATAATAATTAATTAAATTATATTAAAATACTCATTACATATTAAATAATTAATTAAAAGTAATAAAATTAATTATTAATTAATTAATTAAATACTCATTTACCATATAAAATAATTAATAATAAATAAATTAATTAATTAATTTAATTTTAGCATTACATATTCAAATAATTAATTAATTAATAAATTAATTAATTAATTAATTAATTAATTAATAATTAATTATTTCAGTTACACATAACCATATTAATAATTATAAATAATTAATTAATTTAATTAAATTAAATGACTCATTCATATTAATAAATTGAATAAATTATTACATTCTTATTAATGTAATTTATTATTAAATTAAATTAATTAATTTTTATTCATTACATATTAAAATAATTTATAAAAATAAAATTAGATTAAATTACTTACTTTTAAAATTTTAACTCATTACAATATTAAATAATAATAAAATTTAAATAAAAAAACAACGAAAAAAAATAAGAATTTTTGTTAAGTAATTAATTTAATTAATTACTCATTACATATTAAATACTAATAATTTAATACTTAAATTAATTAATTAATTAAATTACTCATTGAACATATTAAATAATTAATAAATAAAATATTAATTTAAATTACTAATTTTACTCATTAACATATGAAATAATTAATAATAAATTAGAATTAATTAATAATTAATTACTCATTTACAATATTAAATAATTAATAAATAATAATTAATTAATTAATAATAAATTAAAATTACTCAGACATATTAAATATTATAAATTAAAATGATTACACTTTATTAATTATAATTAATTAATAAATTACTGCATTACATATTAAAATATAATTAATAAATAATTAAAGTTAAGTTATTACTCATTTACATAGTAAAATAATTAATAATTATCAGTTAGTAATTAATTATTAAGTTAATTAATAAGCATTATTCATTACATCTTAAATAATAAATTATAAATAATTAATTAATTAATTAAATTAATTAATTAATTATTACTTCATTAACAATATATTAAATAATTAATAAATGAATACTTAATTAATTAAATTATTTAAGAATGTACCTCATTACAATATTAAATAATAATAAATTTAATAATAATTAATTAATTAATTAATTAATTAATAATTAATTATTATTACTCATTACTAGGAAATAATTAATAAATTATTAATAATAATTAAAATTACTTTCCCCCCAAAAAATTTACCATATTAAATGAATTAATAAATTTCATAATTAAAAATTAAATTAATTAATTATTAATTACTCATTACATATTAATAATTAAATA